>NW_008711143.1:21036-118622 GCF_000327385.1 Lottia gigantea | reverse complement strand
TAACTATATAACCTAAATATTTAACCTCTGTGGCAAACAATTGACACTTCTTGGGTTTGAGCTTCAGACCCGCCTCAATAATTCGATCCAAAACTTCTGCTAATCTTTCGATGTGCTCTTCGACTGTAGCAGCAAACACGATGATGTCATCAAGATATATTAAACATGTTCTCCAATGAAGGCCTGACAACACTCTTTCCATAAGTCTTTCAAACGTAGCTGGACTATTGGAAAGCCCCATCGGCATAACTTTGAACTGATAAAGACCAAAAGGAGTAGAAAATGCTGTCTTTTCACGATCTTCAGGTTTGAGAGACACTTGGAAAAACTCACTCATGAGGATATAAACACGACAGCCATATAACACCTTCAGTATTAGGTCTAATCACCACACTCTCTTTGGCTTTAACTCTATAAAGTCCATGTCCTCCCTTTATAAAACATTGGATTTCACATCCTTTATAATACAGCACTCTACAAGACATGTCTAGCACCATCTCATTTTCGATCAGAAAATCCAGACCAAGAATCACATCTGCTTCCATTTTAACTACCGCACATTTCACGTCCATGGAGATTGTTCCAACTGTTACCATAAAGGTTGCTTTACCTTGTATTTCCATAGGTGTCCCATCAGCTTGGATCACTTTTACTTTTACTGGACTCAATTCTGGCTGGTAAGGAAGCTTTTTATAATATTCTATGGATATCATTGTAAGACTAGCACCTGTGTCAATGAGATGTTCTGTCTGCAACCCTTCCATTGTACCATCTACATACAGTCCATTTGCAAAAGGTGTAGCAAATCCAACTGTTCGAATCGAATCAGCATTGGTCTCTTCTTCGGATAACAAACTATTAACAGTCGCCTTCTGATACGTGCTTGGCGACGATCTTACTGGACATGATGATGCGTAATGACCTTTCTCCATACAAGACCAACAAGTAATTGATGATAGTGGAGGTCGTGAAGGAGTTTGCTGATCCGTAGATCTACTCTTTATTCTTAAATCTTTTAACATTTCTTCTCCTTTTCAATTGTCTGATCTCTTCTCTGTTTGAATCATCTTGCTGCTTTTCTTCCAAGGCTTTCTCATTCTTCTGTTGCTTTGTCCTATCTTGCTTTGAGTTTCTCTTGTAGTCATCTCTATCCTTAGTAGAAGATATCTGAAATGCAATCTTCCCCCGCCTATTCATATCGGCTCTTTCAATAGCCTCCAACACTTGAACACTTCCAAGATTCTCCATAAAATGATCTAATGCTAAGGTTTCGCGCATCTCTGTTGTCGCTTGAGGGTAAGCTAAATTCACAAGACGTCTGACAGCTTGAGCAAACTCAGGCAACGTCTCCATTGGTTGTCTTTTACGTAACTCTACTTTAAAAATTTCTGTCAACTGCGGTGGTGAAAATCTCTGCCTTAATGCCTCTACTAAAGCTCCATATTCCTGTAATGTGTAGGGGTTTACTGTGCCAAGTAATTCTTGGGCAGGCCCTACCAGGCTCACAGCTAAAAACTCTGCCTTTTCTCTATTATTCCATCTGTTTATTCTAGCAGAAACTTCAAACTGTATCAAATGATCTTCCAAACTTGAACAGCCATCATATTTATTTGGCATACTAATGGGTTTTCTTCCATAGTTGTATTGTGGTTGGTCAATTCTTCTGTCATAGTCTTGATAGGGTCGACGATCTTTAACTGCATAAGCATTCTGAGAACCTAAATCTGAACATGCTGTGGCTGGTACCGTTCCAGCGGGAGTCGATGTCCATTTTGTCTGTAGTCTTGGTTGAACAAAATTGTTCATTTCAGTTTCATTTTCTCTTACATCTGGGCTACTTAAACCGGAGTGCACTGAACCATGTTGTCCAATCAATGATGTTCTGTCATTGGTATAATAAGCACTTGCCTGTCTGGAATTTGATGTATCATCATTTGTTTCTGTGTCCTCAAAGGAAACACTTCGTCTCGGTGTATTCCTCTGTCCATTCTGAATATTGCTCAGAGATGATTCACTGAATAATGGCGGTGTGATTTCGTTGTCGACGAAGTCAGGTTTCTGCGTCTGTCGTCTTTGCATGAACTCTAAATACGAAGATGAATAAGATGTATTGTGTCTGCTTCCAGCTTCACTTATAAGCTCTTCTAATCTATGTATGTCTTGTTCATACGATGACTTTAAACTTTGAAGCTCCTCTTCCAAATTCCTGATCGATGTCATCCTTCTCACACCAAAATTCATAGGGATTTCAATGAATAAATTCCACTCCAGCCAAAAATTTATAAATTATATATATCTCTCTATATCCTTAGTGTTACCCGCAGACACCAAGATATAGGACAAAGAGACATATATAATTCACAATTGACAACAAAATATACTTTATTCAACAAAGTTGAGTACCCGCCGAGCGGAAACGGGTATCGGTACAGTAGATAAGGATACTAACACCTAGTATCTTTCATTCAAAATCTCCCTAATCTCCTCTTACTATGTAAGCCTCTCTACTTACATAGGGAACCTGTTCCTTCAGACTTCTGTGTTCTGGAGTCTCAGTGTTTCTGTGAATTCAAATGACAGAGTTCCTCGAATGAAAGGTTGGTTGGTTGGTAGATGACAAGTTAACGTTCGCTTCCAGCGGATGCTGATATCGCAAACTAGGTAGTTGTTGGTAGTCGTAGTAGTTGGTAGTTGGATTGGATCAAATTGGATTATTCGGTGTTGTTGGTTTGGTTGTTGATTCTTCGTTAGATCTGGTCGGGTCGACATGAAAGCTAATGACTTGTAGCATATTGTGAACATATAATAAAATGGAAATAAATACAACCCATGCTTGGCCCACTTATCTAAAGGTGAATTTCAACATAATTATCTCCCTTTAGTGAAAAATACAGTAAAACTGAGTATAAGGGAACCTAGCTGAATTAAACATTAAAATATAACAAAATAAGATAAAAATGAAATAAAAGGACAAATTGACCAAGACCAACCAATCCTGGAAATCGGAGTAGGTAATTAACAAATGAGAAATGGTCACACAGATACATGGCGCAGGCTCGCATTCATGTCATAAACAATATAATTACATAACTGAGAGAGACAACCATGGTAAGCATCGAGAAGGTTAGTGCCATCGGTGTCCATTAATATACGTATAATCATAGAACATGTCCCGCAACATCCATACTTACCATCTCGACCTAACGTCTCGCCAATGGTTCGCCAGACATTTTCTTTCTTCATCTGGTCCTTAAAGTCTGACCCGGTTGTCACGTACAAACACTTAAATTTTTCAAACTCAATTATCAACCTCTTATCTGTGTTTTCAACGTTGTCCATGTCTGTAGAAAAGATCCGACACAGTTGAACTTTGGAAAATGTTACGCCGTGTTATACGGCGTGTCTCGCTGGCGTTGTAAGTATAAATCGATGCGCTGAAGAACGCCATTAAACGCCGTCTCCCAGCGTATAAAACTGTTTAACAGGTCCGTTCACACCAAAAACATCACACGGAACGCGACGTCGAAAAAAAAAAACGCGCGTTCAACGCCGCGAAAATAAGATCAATGGATAATCAATAAGAGGCTAAGACCAGAGACGCGCGTTAAGAAATGACGCGCGTTCAACGCCGCGTTGTCGCCTGAAATAACATCTGTAGTTATTGAGCGCGTTTTGCGCTGCGTCTTTTCTCCCTGTGCATGCTCAGTGCAAGTTGGCACGCCACGTGTTTGAGCCACTGTTCAGAGCCATGCCGAAAGCTTCGACAAAAGAAAGGCGATCTTCACCTCATAAGCGGGCAGAGAATGATGCTGAGCAAGGAGACAATGACTTGAATGAACTTTTGATTCTCGAGATCGAGAAAAATCCAATTTTGTACGATAAAACCAGGGCAGATTATAAACGAATAGATTTTAAAGAAGTTGTTTGGTCTTCAATTGGACGACACATTAGAATTGAGGGTAATATTCTAATTTTGTATATGAGTCTTTATTTATTCTATTAAGTCAACTAAAAGGTTACGATGCCAAGTGAAAATGCAGTTGGTCGACTATTGGGACCCATGCATAGGCCTATACCGATTTGAAGGCCTACATGTAGGCCTATAGTCCCTCTATTCCAACAACAGGCCTGGTACTGGACGCATCAGATTAGTACGGAGGGGAAATGCCTCATCTCCTATCATCACATGAGGCATAGGTTCTGCAGTTTCAGGCCGGGCCTCGTCTTCAGGGATGTCCAGGTTGTCGTTCAAGAGCTTCTTGCCTAGCGGACTTGCTTTGAAAATATCCCCATCACTATTCGAACCGTATGCACCGACATCAATAACGCTCAAACAATACTTGTAGTCAACTAGAGCCATCAAAACGACAGAACATGTTTTAGGAGTTAGGAGGTGCTGTGATAAGGACATGCTTGCCATCAAGAGCGCCTAGACAGTTTGGGAACTGCCAACGTTGTGTAAATCCTGTTGCTATTTCAGTCCACGCTTGTCGGTTGGGTTTTGGCATATACAAGGGTTGCAGCCTCCTCCAAATGGTATCACACGTTTCTCCTACAACAGACGAAACTGTAGATTTTCCGACACGATAGCTGAATGAGATCGCCAGTTGACAGGAACCTGCAACGACAAAAGCACATAAGATTTACTGGTAGTTTATTCGTAATGTTTAAATTATACCATTGTTTAATTCAAATTCCGTTTTTTCAGTTAATGAAGTAAAAGAAAAGTGGAAGAGCAACCGGGATGCCTTTGTACGATGTCGACAGAAATCCAAGACCAAAAGTGGACAGAAGGCAAAAGAAGTCAAGCCATACAAATATGCCCATCTGCTCGAATTCCTGATCCCAACTGGGGGAGAACGTCAGTAAGTAGTCTCAAAGATCTATATTTATTAATCTTATCACAATATTCAAACATTCAAACTCAATATTCAAACTATATATGATCTTCCTTTTCTTCAGAACAAGCGGTAACCTGAGAGCAACCCCCGAGGCGGAGATATACTTCGTCTGAAGATGAGAGTGGGAGTGATGATGTTTCCACTATCCAACCTAAAACAGCACCTTCCTCCAAAGCTACACAAGGTCCATCTAAAGATTCACCTTGCAGGCCTCAACTCCCAAACCCCCCAGCGATACACCAAGGCTGAAGGAACGAACGAAGTGGAGGCTGCTATAGTAGATTATCTTAAAGCAAAGAAGGAACCCGTTCCCGCTCCGAAGAAGGAAGAACCCAGCTCCGACTCTACCTCCCTATTTCTGTATTCCATGGCATCCAGCATCAGGAGGCTCCCCCCAAAGGCACAGGCCGAGGTTAGATTTTCCATCCACAAAATCGTCCATCACGATGCAGAAATGGAGCATATCTATTCTCGAACCCCAGGTGAACACCTCAGACCGACTCAGGAGTCCCGCTACACCCAACCGAACACCAGTGCCTACAATCAGACATGTCAAGCCTATGGAATGGCATCGGAAAAACTTGCATATGACCACGGCCACATGCCTCGAAGTGAGACACCAGCTTCCATCTCAAGTCAGCACAGCTTTGAGTCTGATACAGCATACACGTTCACTCAACTATATTAGAGAAGCTGAAGCCTGCTAAAGAACTAGTAGGCCAACTGTTGACTACAGAAAACTGTGTAGTAAACACTAAATTTCGACTTTTCTTTGTGGATGTAATCAGTAGCCTATACATGTAGGTAATCAGTGTTCTTCACATCTGTAATTATATTAGACACGTCAGGCCTAGTAGGCCTCTGGTTGACTGCAGAAAATTTCTACTTTTATTTACGTTTATTTCGATTTATATCCACAGGGGTCGTGGAAAGCCAAATAGGCATCATCTAGGCCTACTTTAAGCAGTAAATTTGTAGAGCTTATGACTAGCTGTTAATAAAGAATGAAATTATTATGCTTTGACATTCCGAAGTTCCTTTACCTTAGACAAATGGCCAGCCGTTCCCTTGTTGTAATTACCTCGCGGTAATTAGTGTCGGACTTCTGCATATCGGCTTCCATGAGACCAAGCACGTGCTCAAAATGCCATGAGGTCATTCTGAAGTACTGCAAGAATTTGTCTTCGTAGTTGTGCAGACTTTTAACCAAGTGATGATATTCGCCGAACTTCTTTCTTTTTTTAAAAATATCATAGACCCAAATCGAACGCTGTCCTTTTTCTGTTCTTAAAGTAGACATAAAATGCCAAAACATCGCCAATGTCATCTGCATCCGCCATCTTGTAATCTTGTGATTCCTCAACGCAGCGTTTCACGCTGTGTGTGTTATCCCCGTCATGAGCGAAAAACGCGGCGTTCAACGCGGCGTTTAACGCTGTGTTGAACGCGCGTTTTTGGTGTGAACGGTACTTAGAAGAATAAACCCAGCCTTACTTGATAACGTTACCTGTATGTGCTTCTAAACGTAGCATGTAATAAAACTAAAAGTAGTATATCCATATAACTTGTGGTCTTAATACTTAATACCTATGTCACTCAATTTTAATTTCTTGCTATAGATATTGAAAACTGGTAGTGTCAAGAATGTCATTGCAATGTGAGCGCCCATAATGTCAATTAGTACGTGTTACATTATTTTATGTCACAATGTTTTTCTTACCATTTTATTAAAAGTTACATTTAAAGATATTTTTCATTCTACTATCCGTTATGTAAATTAACTATGTATTTATTTTATTATTCGAGTCTGGGGTTTGTATGTGCGTCTAATGTAATTTCATTGTATAATACAAACGTGTAATAGGGCATGAGTTGCACCCCTTATTTAATCAATAATTTCTTTTACAAAAAACTTGTCCCCATCGGTAAAAATTCAGACAAAACACTTCCCCTTAGGTTTTTATTATGTCTAAAACCCCTCGGGATGCGAAATTTCAAATATCGTAAAAAACCTTCGGCCGTGTATTATTTTATACATAATCAACTTTTCAATACTATAGATAACAACACGAGCAAAACCTATGGGGCACTCTTGTCCACTCTAACTGTCGGTGTGATATAACCATTATCAAATAAATATTATCCATTTTGTGGATTATTCGAAAGCCGACATTTACAGTGTACATTTCAGTAAATTTAATATTTATATACCACATCTGAATTGGATCAGTGATCACTGAACAGTGATCCTATTGGCCAAGTAGATTCAGGTTCACATTTCACTGATTTCAGTTAAGATTATAGTTTTGAATGTGGAGTGAAGTAGGGCATAACTTTCTTATTTTCTTGTACAAAAAATCATTATTGTGTCAAGGTCAATTATCGGAATTTTGTGGAAACATGTCAGATTCTAGAGAATCTGGAGGGCGGACCTCGTATGCGAAAACAAAATATAGCACAAAAGGGACAAGTTCGTCATTTTTGGGTAGTTTATCTGAGTCTTGAATATATATAAATAGTCACCAGAAGTGCTATAAATGTACGAATATCACACCATTCCTTCAAAAATAGCTCAAACTAGAAATTTATTTTCTAAATAGCAGTGTCTCAAGGAAAAACGATTCGTCTTTTTAACTCTCAAACACAGATAATTCTCGACACACATGGATTTAAAGCTTCATTTTTCGACGGTGAGCTGTGAATTATGTGTAATTTCCCGTGTTGGGCTTCTATATGTTATTCTACTATGTCGATATGTTGACTCGTCATATCTATTATTGTTATCTTGATATAGTTGAGTCTTGTTTCGTTCAGTTTTGTTCTCTTCTCTTCCATAACCATGACCAAAGTCAGCCTCGGCTGCTGATTGCCTTCGACGTCTTTCTCCGGTTTCCTTTTCATGTTTTAGCTGATCGGCTATCTTTTTATGTCTCAGCCTATCTGGATCTTCCACGTTTATAATATGTGCTGCTTTCTGATTCTTTTTTGATTTGGTTCTACTGATGATATCATCGTTATCTTTGTCTTCGGTTTTCGTATCACTCCGTTGGTTTCTACTGTTATTTCGTGTAGAAGCTGATGATGATAAATTCGGACGTGTACTTGTTTTAGGGGCGCTTACTCTGCTGAGACGAGTAGGGAGGGGAGTTAAATCTGATTCACATGGGACAGAAGCAATACTGTCTGAGCCCTCTTGGTTTTGATCATACGGTGGTGGTGGAGATGTACTGCGATTATTTACGTTTTCTCGAAACTCTTGGTTTAGAGTTGATTCTTCGGAATCTAAATATCCTGGTAGAGCACTACTCCTTTGCCTCGAGGCGTATTCAGCTCTAGATTTATTATGCAGGTATGCCAACTCTGCTATTGATATCTCTCTGAAAGTAAAAGGTTGAAAGAAAAAGTTTTTTATTGTTCCTTATCATATTTACAGCAAACGCGTAAGAATATGATGAATATGCATTCATTACGAAGATTGTTTTCATATTTCTGCTCGTAAATTAATGTGAGTATTTAATCTGAAACTTAGCAACAACTAAGTACTGTTAGGGAAAGATAACTTGATTTCTTATAAATAGAACAATACCTGCTAGGATGTATAGAATTTAGTCGTCGCAGTCGATTTCTCCTGGTGGAGTTATCTTCCATTATATCCATATCCTGAAACCATACATACATACATACAAGGAACATTAAAAGAAGTTCAAGAGATTTTCTAGCCTATGATTGTGTATCGGCGACACCCTGTGGATTTAAATATCGCAATTAAGATTTCTCATCAAAGGTCTGCGGTTTTTCTTTTTCAAAAAAGTCAAAGGGTAATCACAATTTCGGATGAATTGTGCAAGTGGAAGATAAGGGTGTCCCAAATTTGCATGGATCACTTAAGTCTTTTTCTAAGGTGACGATATAAAACACACAGTTTTAGTAGAATTTCTAGAATCACAGATTGGAAATTAGAATTGCGCAAATTGATGCTATCATTGTCCCCGATACACATACAAAATTTACAAAACCGCTAAAATACCCCCTTTAAAGTAAAAGTAGAAATGATATCTTATTTACTAATATTCAAAGAAACAAAACACATGAAAAAAGCCTTTGTTTGCGACATTAATTATAGAGGAGTGAAGTAAGCATAAACAGTAGTACTTGAAAATCATGTCAGACCTGTTTTTTGTTGTACCATACATAAATACAACTAATTATAACAGCGATGATAATTACAAATAACAGTGAACCGAACGCTATAGATACTATCAACGTCATTTCCCATGATAAAGATAAACCTAGAATGAATGGAAGTATATGAATTTTCTAAAAATATCCTATATATGGCCGAAAGGCCGTAAAATCTAGAGGATAAGGGAATTGGAGGCTATCGGAAACTAACGAATTTCAGATGAATTGTGAAAATAATTTCCACTTTGAAATAAAACGACCTTACAGGTCGGAGGGATTTGCCATGACCCAATGGCCCTCAATCTAAATACGCCACTGATATCAGGATGATCCTAAATATGTTTCCAATGAAAACCAAAACAATTAGACAGGATCCTAGATAAGGTAACATACGTCCACTGACAACTTTATTCAAATTAGAATAGTTGTGCAGAACAGCAGCCATCACGAGCATGACCTTATGTCTACATTTCTATTACTATTTCTGTGACTTCATGAGTTTTCAAGGGCAAAAAAGGGACAAAGTTTGATTAGAATGAGAAAAAACCTATGTAATGTAGGTACCAGCCAAACACCAATTAAGAAAAATAATATGTGATTCCAATCTGAATATAGTACATGATTCAAAGAACATGGTCAATAACTCAAATATTTTTTATGTTATAAAGATACACTCTTGGTCAATTAAAACATTCCATCCAATACTGTCTATTCCCGTACCCTCCAGACTGCTAATAATCTGAACGCATTTGGTACAATAAGAACAATAACACATACTAAATATTTCATCTTTGGTGATCATAAAACAAAAACAATCCACCAAGTTTCGCCGAAAAACCGTCCATAATTAGCCGTGTGGTAATAAGACAATAAAAAGCAGAGAAGGCACCACAATGATAATACTCACCCAAAACACATTTTGGTAGCATCAAAGTAATTAACAAACAGTTCTTCCAAAATATCATTATGTCCAAACTAGTGCCTGTTTTAATACCTTACGTTTTGAAGTATAACTGATTTTGGGGGAAAAACAACTGAAATTCGATAACCCCATTTTGGGGTCTTTTTAGTTTAGATATTTTGTACGTACGATATCTTAATCACTATCATTAAGATATCAGTTAATCTTTGAGAATATGATTCTATATAATTATCATTTGTATCTAGTACTTAAATCTTCTTACAGTTTTAAAGTGTTGTTTGCAATATCACCAAATTATGGCGGATTACTATCCACATCAATTAATAATTTGAAATAAAACCCCTATCGAATAGCACAGAAATCAATATACATATATTAAAATAATGTTAAAAATTCTTTTTTCTAATAATCTTCTTCTGCATTTATATCTAACAGGTTATGTACTGTAGCCGAGTTCTGCGTTAGACCACCGTCACACAGGTCCGCCACCATTTGCGATTTTTTAAATCGCAATATCGTTACATGTCGAAAATATATCTTTGCTGTGCATTGTAAATAAAATAATAGCACAAAAACCACAATGAAACAGAAAAATAAAATATTCATACAAGAGTAAATGATGTCCGAAAATATTATCACGGTAGAATAATTGGGAATAGACAAAACCTACTTGTTTGTTATATCGGGTGACCCAAAAAACACGTCCAAAAGTTCGACGGGTAGTATCTCAGCTGTTTGTAAACTGATCTCTTTCAAAATTCTCACAGATATACTTCAATATGTCGCTGTTCAAACCTGAAAATATGACTACCAATCGCAATCGTTTTTCCATCCTGAGATACCAACAAAAAGGGGTCCCATCGCATATATGGCAAGGTGTCTCATCGCATTTCTGGAGGGGGCTACACAATTCACAAGAAAGACTGGCCGCGCCAATCCCTAGACTGTAATCCAATGGATTCGGGATTCTCGTAAGGAAATTGGGTTTGGTAAGATAGTCGCTTCTTGGAAGTAGAACTTTTAGATGAAAACACATTGAAATAGGTATGTTGCCTTGATACTGCATTATTTGACATCCTATGTTGTGTGGGTTGGACAACGAAATCTTGATGTATATCTTTGAGAATTTAAGTAACCAGTTTACCAACAGCTGAGATACAACCTGTTGAACGTTGGAACGTTATTTTTGAAACACCCGATGTACTGAACAAATAAAGAAACTTCACGAAGGATTGTATGAGTGTCTGTCATCACAATATCATATCACGTGATTTTCACAGATATAGATGAAGAAAGTCAGTACCTGGTGTGTCCACCTTGTGCGTTGATAACGGCTCGACTTCTTCTGCAAATGGAATGGACCAAGGGTTTACAAACGCCATTGTCTAATACTGACAACGCAATAGAATCATGAATTACACGTCGCAGCAGGATGGCAAAACCGCTGCCACAACGTTTCCATTTACAACTTCATCGTTGCCTTACAACGATCCGCTTGTATCGATCCGCTTGTATCTTACACGACACTTCTACGCTTTCGATGACCTTAAACATTCTTTCTATTTTAATGTAGAGGACTGGTAGTACTAAAGAACCCTATAATAGTGATGGTGTTGAGATATATTCATATTTATATTCATCAATAGTGAATAACAGTCGTGGTTGGTGCGCAGTGGGCATTTAACATTGTCGTATAGGTCGAGGAATGTTGGCGACTGATTTCGAATTATTAAAGCGAATTTTCCTGGCGTTTTCTTCACGTTTCCGGTGTGACGGTAACGCCGTAAGATCGCAAATAGTCGCAATCCGGTATGTCGGGACATTTATTAATTACACCTTTCTTAAATATTGGTCATGCCACTCATACCACAGCATCGTAACGTGGAGTTATAGACAAAAATTTATCTTCAATCAATTATTCTTTCAACTGTATATCTTTTAACTGGAGTAAATACTATTACTACGCGATAAATTGTGGACAGCTTACTGTAGTCAAGTTTACGTACACACAGGGAACTTTAACTTACCAAATATTTCAAGGACCTTTTCATCGTGAGATTTGAAGCTTTCATTTAACGTCAATTGATATATCGTTACCTGAGAACCAGACTGTTCTTTGTCTACTTTTGTGAAAAATTGAGTTAACATATCAAATGTAGATAAGAGCTCATGTTCTATGTCCATGCCAAATTTAAGACAAAATTTTCAACTCTACAAACCCACTTTTTTAAAAAACAAAATTAGGCCCTTAGTGTTCTATTTATCTTTTTTTTTTTTTTTTTTTTTAGAACATAATGGTTCTAATCCTTTTTTGAAGGTCATAGTTCATACAAATGAAATGAAATGAAATTCATTTAGGAGAGAAGCTACAAGTTGAACATTTAGAACTTCTTGTATTCCACTTAAATTCAGATAAGTATATTTTTTAATGGATTGTTATTACATTATATGAATGAAAATATATGCTTTGAGCATTTAATTGGCTTTAAACAACTTCTGGGTGTCAATTAATGGATATAGAACAGTCCGGTTCTCAGAATTTTCAACCTTTTCAATCTCCAACCCAAATCATGTTTTACCACTAAATGGGGGCTTACTAGATAGAAAATTAATGATATTTAGTAAATTTAGACCAGTAATAACAATTATGCAAAGTTTTGCTAAGTTCCCAATGAAATGCTAAAACGATTTGTGACATTGAAACTTTGAACTCAATTTTCTCAAAAACCACTTTTGTGAATATAGAACAGTCTGGTTCTCGGGTGACGATATCATTATCGCCACTTCAGCTATTATTCATAGAAATATCATAAATTTCATTCAAAGTTGTATATATGGTTGAATTATTCAGATTATTATAAATTTAATAGAACATAATTTGAAGACTATAGCACGAATTAAATTTTTGAAATAAAAAATTCAAAGAAACCAATAATGTAATTTGAAAGTGATACACGAATGTCCATTGAATGTGTATACATGTTGGACTTGTATGCCTATCGTATAGACTCTATTCCTCTGTCTCTATTCCAGCCTCAGAAATAATAAGCCCTGTTAAATGAGGACATTCCTGATCTCCGCAGTAAGGTTTTAAACCTATTTAAATACCTTGAATCTGCAAAACCCAGATATATTTGAAAAGATGAATATCTTTGTACTTCAATCATTTCATCATTTTCTCCCTACATCATTTATGTCTCAGGTTCCATTTTTGGGCGAAACTGATCTAGCATCGGCCATTTAAAACTGCGTGCGCGGCGAAAAGTTCAAAGGTCACAGATTCATTAAATAATAACAAAACGAGAGTTACGGTGATGCCTAAGACTAATTTGCAATCTTCTTGAAGGTTATTCAATATTATATTAGAGAAAACGTATCTTTGTAGGTGTAGAAAATCCCAACTTAACAGGTTCTTTTTCTTCTGACTACTGCAGCTGACAAATTTCAAAATATCCATCAGAGACTGGAATAGAGGCAGATGTTTCGGACTAAGTATCGTACTCTATCAATCAACGACAACGCGGTACAATACACACAACGTGGTGTGTTGTTTCACAATATATTGATTCTTGCATTATGTTGGCTCGGAAGTCGCATAAGCCATGAAGGCTAAACTCTTTTCTCTACCCCTTTTAGTTACATAGTTACATCAAGGATTTCATTCACAGTCACCCTACATGAGAACATCCTGGGACATATTTAAAGACGGTAGTCTTATAAAATTTCAGCAGGTGATAACTGTGCTTTGGCCTTGTCTTGATAAGTCTCTGTTTCAATTTAATTCGTTATCAAGATGTACGGTAGAATAGGTCTATGAGGTTGTTCAGGCTAATGATTTCTCATGTTTGTTGTATCATTATATATGTCCTACGTTTTTTCTTTTCATTTATGATCATGAAAAGTAGTTTAATTTTTTTTAAATTCCATGTGGTATACCAAATTATAATGATTGGATGAAATGGTGGGATGTTTCTGATGTAGACGTTTCGGAACATTAAATATGTTTTTAGTGGGGTTTTTTTCTAAAATAGCCGAAAAGGACTTTCGAAATCCTTCATTAAATTATGTTGTCATTTGTTGCTGAACCGTCACTCTTCGTCGTTTAGGTCTTCGGAATCGAATATTATTTTGGTCCATCTTACATTGAATGAAACTACTCGGACCGACTTGATTCGATTTTTAGCAAGTCCCATTATTCGACTTCCCATTTATAGGTAGGTCAAAACCCTCTGACCTAACCCTATACGCTCTACTTTCTGCAACTGATAATCTATAATTGAATACAAAAAAAAAAATCATGATTGTCAAGATAAATAACATTATTGTCAATGTAGGAATGACTTAAATTCAGATAAGGTCTTTGCAACATAGAAAGCTCAGATGAGTTTTTATTCAATTCATTCAATATTCCTTTCAATCTTCGGAAGTGGTCTTCGGATGTCTTGCGGAAGTGCAGCTCGGTAGCTTCTTGGTCTTCTTCGTTCGCCTATTCCAGGTAAGACAGTGCTTTTTCTAATTGGAGCGGAAGGATAGTCCACTAGTGGTGGAACAAACCTACGGCTCCTCGTCCTCCAGTTATCGCTCGTTGGACTTTCAGTTGCGTTGTGATCATCAGATTGGTCATCTTCATCTTCGAGTCGTTTTCTGGTTGGTACTCGTCCAGGTGAAGGAGTTGAAAGCTCGTTTTCAGACCCAGTGTTTGATGATGTTGAAAGAGCTACTACATTTTCATTGGGAGAAATTTTTGACTGAAAAGAAAATGAAATATATATTTGCTTATCCAATTCATAAGTTTAGTCGTTTCAGAGTAGGTTATAATTCGTGATAAGCATTCGTACTTTAGGCGCTCGCACTACAAAATCTCGATCAGAATTATTCCACTCTTTTCATTTGAATTATTATTATATTTAATGAAAACCTCATGCTCAGACTCAAATCAGTTTTTATTATTAATGTTGGCTATAGAGTTGTTAACCGTTTTCGCCAATTTAATACGACCATAATAGCGGCGCCAGCCTCCCGAGACTGGGGATACAAATAGAGAGCAGCCTGGCGTAATGGGGAGCCACAAGGTCGCATGTCCTCATTCAATGCACTGAGTTAAAACCCGCTCGTAAGCCACTGACATAGTACTTGGAAACCAACGGCATACCACTCACCATACAGAATTTTTTGGCTCCACCCACGGACCACTTGTATAATAATGGAACTAGTCTTCCATTATTATAGCCAAATCTGTCTTGAACAGATAGGCTAAGTTTTTATACTCAAAGTTTCTTAACACTGTTAATTATATCCAATCAATTTAACAAGTTTCATTGCAGAAACATCAGAGAACATCTTTCCCCCTTTTGTTGAAAGCTTTTCCTCGTCTATTTTTGTCCTCCCTCTTTTCTCACTTTCTTTTTTTTATTTTTTTTTCATATCTCCTAGTTTTCCAACTGATAACAGAGAATCTAACCAAACCAAACCAACGACTACCATTCGACTACCAATCAACAAGAAATACCATGATCAGAACGAGTTTGGAAGAATGAAGGAGATCGAGTTACTCACGCCACACCATCCAGGGCCGAGTTTCACCGCCATGTCATTCGACCAGACTAGATCTAACGAAGAATTAACAACCAAATCAACAACACAGAATCATTCAATTTGAACCAATCCAACTACCAACTACTACAACTACCAACAACTACCTAGTTTGCGAACTGGAAGCGAACGTTAACTTGTCATCTACCTACCTACCACCTGCGTAATGGGAGGACAACAGCGGTGGTATCCAGTTAAAACGGTGCCAATTTTTATTATTCAAAACGGTAACAGATCTATCAAAACGGTAACACAAATTTAGTTAAAACGGTAACAAAATAAAATTTATTCATAATAACTCATACTCGAAAACAACTCAACTCAGTACTTATTCTCACCTTCAAGCTAAGTTTTGAAAATATTTTAGATATTATCAAAGCAATTATTGATTAGAATAACGACAAATCAAGCTCACGACTTTCTCGTCATAATTGGTACTTTTTGTTTTCATGTGATTTGATCCGATCAATAAAATAAGTGATTATCTAATTGACAATAAGTGATTAAGATGAGTAGATGTTGGATTATACAGATTTTTCTGAGTGTCAGGATCACCGATTAGTGTCGTAATTCGGAATACAGAGTGTCGGAGTTTTTTAAACTTGCCTATAATAAGAAGGAAATCAATCGGGACCAGAAAATGATGTCGGATTACGCAGAATGTCGGAATACTAAGATGTCGGATATCATATAGTACACTGTATAAGCTTACTGATCATAATGATAATTCATATTATTGTGTTATCGTTTTGGCAGATCTGTTATCGTTTTAAGCAAATTTCTTGTTACCGTTTTGGCAGATCTGTTACCGTTTTAACCTCAATATCTTGGTTGAATTCAAAATGCGGCATCTGTGGAGGCGTAGTTGCAAACCTCTCACGGGGCGTCTAAAATGTTTGTCCCAGGAAAATATTCAAACAATTGAATTGATTTGGTGCATTTTAACAAATATTTTGGTGCAATAGACGTAAAAAAGTCATACATTCCCCCTCTTAGACGATATCGTTAGGGCCATCGAATCTAGATGTAGGGAGAATATTAATCATTTAAGTGATCACTTATGTTTGAGTTGTAATGGGCTACCCAACAAAGAAGTTTTTTAAAATATTTTTCTTACCTGTTTATGCTTCTTATAATAAGAGACGCCAATAGTAATGCCCACTGCAACCAACAGAATTATTATCACACTCAAAACTATAGTCCTTACTGGAGTGTCGTCGTCTGGCATTGTGGACTTGCTTAAATTCGTACCTGAATGAAAATAATGAGAAAGATAGATTGCCAGGCATGGTAATATACGCCCACGTACAGTTTGGATTTTGAATAAAAAAAATATTTGGCAGTACAGTAACAATCACCGGTATGAAATATTCAACCTTCAGTCATACACTTTATTTATTTATTATCCGTGGGTGATTACAAACACCCTCATCTCATGTAAGGATTTTTGACAAAGCTGTGATGGACAAATGGTGGGCAATCCATGAATCCATGAATGGTCAGACCCACATGAAGAATGCTAATTGAAATTCAAATGAATATTCTATTAGGTCTGGAAGTTGTGTCGTAGATGCATCAAAATTGAAGTTTACTTGCTGGATGTAATTTTTTTTTTGGTAGATTAATGGGTCTGATAATATGATCACAATCTAAAGAAACCTACCGTTAGTGCTGTTATAGGACATAGTAGTACTTATTGTAATGTCTTCTGAAATGAAATTAGCACAATAATACTTAGTCTGTGATTCTGTGAGGTTGACATTTTATTGGAGGAGGACGTTACTACATTAACATAATGTCAGTACCGTTTGTAGCTACTGAAACTATCACAAATAGATCTGATAACTATAAACTATAACATTATAGAACAATAATTGTGTAAATATCATGAACAAGTTATATTTAAAAAAAAATGCACAAAATATCTATCAATTATAGTACAACCTCGAAATGTTAAGTGCTCAACAAATGTCATCAGATTGCACAAACTGGCAGAATTTAACTAGTCTTTTTCACATTTAAAGATGGGTTCCCTTATTTTCATTTGTGAATTGAAAATGAAAATGCTTATACTTATATGAATAGAAAGTAGAGGTGTTCTAATGACTTGGAAAAATACCAGTTGATCTCAAATGTCCATAATTAATTCATAATTAGCTAAATTAGAATAGAATAACCAGCAGAATTCCAAGTGACCGATCAAAAAGGTCAAAAAGCCTTTTTTGTTTATCCAGACTGTACTTACAATGCCATTTATGATTGGGTAAGACTCTTAATAACATACAATAACATTTATAATGATACATTATAATTCATTAGAAACACCAATTAATCAAAAAGTTTGCTTAGTTTTAAACTAAGAAATAAGAAGGAACCCCATCTTTCAGTAATAAGATAATTAAGTTGGCATGAACTATTTTATTGGTAGGAAAATGAATATTCTTGGATCTCTTGAAGTACAATATTGTCAGAAAATCCTATTTGATATACCTTGTGTAACCCAACATGGAGACGGTCGCCTTCTAGCATTTTTTCCACAAATGATTTCAATACTTTCTTTAAAATCCAATTCTGAAGCAAAAGAACAAAAACCGTTAATGAAACCGTAACTTTGCATATGCATATATATAACGAGTTGTTTGCTAATAACCGATGATTCACTAGTACCTGTATTCAAACTCTAAACAGAGCAACGGATCACTATGAATAATAACATTTCAAACTTTGTTGAGTTTGTCTAAGATAAGCTGTAGTTCTGTTGAACACCACTGTGGGGTATATAACACTGAGTCATATTGTCAGATCCGGTGTAAATTATGCTGATAAGGATTATACTAAACACCTTTTATGTCGATGATCTGAATTGGACCTGGAAATATTGTTTCCTGTAATGGTAGTGAACAACCTGACACGCAGGAGTTGTTAAAATTATTATATTAAAATTCAGCTCGAATTTGAATTCACGTACTAAATCTACTTAGAAATTTGTGATCATCTGAACATATGCAATGTTTATTATTATTGTTATGATCATTCTTCGTTATTCGTTCTATCATATAAAATAAACCTACCAGTGAATTCCAACCAAACGTAACCCAGGCCTGTGCTAGATATTGAAGTGAAGGAGAGGATAATAAAATGCGACTCAGAGTAATAATATCTCGATCTTCTCATCTGATTGTTGTCAAAACACGTCTTTTTGTTGAATTTACCATTGTCCTGTATTGTCAGTTCATGAATACACTGTCCTCTAGTGCCATCATAACCGAGAAATATATCCAGGGCACTGATTGACAATGTTTTACCACATTTAGTCTCCACAGAACAGGTGAAAGCAGTGAAAGACCCTAAAGCAACTGGATAGTCTTGGTTAATCAGGTAAACAACGTTACCATTTGATATCGAATCTTGCTCCAGATATACGAAGGTTGTCTCTGTAAAGAAACGAAAAAATAATTTGACTAAAGAAGTAGCTTACTAGCCGCAAATTGTATCGGAAATTCATTCCGCATTGCTTCGGTAAGCGATTCTTATTTCTTGGTCGACCTAATCTGGCAAAGGCTGTGCACAATGTTGGCAATGACAACGAATTAATAGTTTTTAAAGTAAATTTTGTTTTCCGTGTATAGTAATTTCATTTATCATCATTATCATTTTGACAATCAATTAATGGTATAATTTAGTTCTTAATACCACCATCAACATTGAGCAGTGTCATCGATATTTAAATCTAATTTGATGGGATTGAACAGGAGAAAATCTAAATATTCTGATAACGACTACGACAAACAACACCTGATGTAATCCGGAATTTAGAAGGGCCAACAAGCCGTGATACAGATTCTCGAAGTCTGATCTCTGGGGGCTGTCTAAGGGAATGGGATTTGGAGCCTGTACGGAATGTCGGTTATTTGCTTTGAACCGATTGTGTGATGTGATGCGAACATCAAACATGAGGATTGCAATAAGGTTAGACGTACCTGGTATACAATAATAACTGATTCCTGCATAGTTTGGATTGGTGATACTTGAATCTTGAGAACAAGTCATAGAGTCATCAGCAAACGTAAAAGAGCATGACTCTAACCCGAGGCAACTCTCATAATAACTCTTCGTATCAACCGTGGCAATACAGTCACTGTTCTTATCCGGGATACAACAGTTTGGCGTCGAAATCTGACAATCTAACTTGGCACCAACCTTACAGGAACGGATATTCTTCCCGCCGTAGTAAATACCTTCAAATCCAATTCTTTCGTGTTTGACACAGGCGATCTTTACCGTAGAGGCTTTTTTACAGTTAAGACACACAGTACTTTGTCGAATTCTTGGTAATGCTTCTTCTGGAAGGAAGAAAACTTTCAGCGATTATGATGACTTTAGAAACCTTAGTTCCGATGAAACAAGTTTAAAAAAAACAGGTAGAAGTGTTGAAAGATAATCATCAGAAGTCCACATTTACATGGGGTTGATACCATAAAATTGCCATAAACGCAATTTACCTACTTGCACACACAATACGCGAAGAAATTCAAGAGTCTAGGTCTAGGACAAAACTAGATATTTTAAAAATCCTCATAAACAGGAAAAACAGAAGCGTGGCATTAAACCACCGTCTGGTTTGACAAATATATCGCAGAATGTCCTACCTTCATTCCATACCATGGACAGAAACATTCCAAATACAAATAAACGTAAAATTTCCATTCTTAAATGAGCCTTAAAGTCAACATATTTCAAACTGTGGTCGCAGTAGTAACTATTTCTCAAGAATGTGTTTCAAGTCATGACATTATCGTCATTGCAATATTATAGCTGAATTTATTTACAATACTTTAGAAACTAATGGGACATTTTTGTATAAGAAACTTATCTTTCCAAGTTTCGGGATTGTAATGAAGGGTTGTACAGTTGATTAAGGTACACATTATTTACGTACGGTATGTAATTTTAAGCTCAGATATCTACCAATTTAACATTTGTTAATTTGGTATCAAATATCATATATATTTTTTTTAAAATTCAGTTTAAATCATTGCAAGAGCTCTGTTTATGAGATTTGTTAAGAAATAAATATGTAATTTGGTACAAAAATTGTCTGGAGAGCAGATGAGATCAATGTTATTAACTCGGCTTTGGTTTCGTTTGAGTTTGGTCATTTTCTGTTGTGTTACAACATAGTCTCATAAATCGTTTTTCTAGAAGTTTTTAGAATTCTCTTGCTGAAGATTCTGGTAGTGATGTTTAATGGCATGGAAGTCATTAGTGGAAAGAATTGTTGGTCCATGATAACGCATGGTATAATCTGACTGTTATGTTGTATGACAGCACCTGTTTCGTATTAGATTGTGTATAGACAAGCAACACGACGTCGTCCAATAATGCCTATATACATCCACTTGTGGCTGGAGCCAGGAACACTACCTACATTATTTATATTAGTTCATTAATGCGAAAAGATAGAAACTATAGATAGATAAAATACGTATTTAAAACATTAATACAATATGCTAATACTATTCGCGATATAAAAAGGAAAATGGGACGTAACTCGTGGAGCTCTGTGTTCATGTAGGTTAACAAAACATATGTCAAAATATTGACGCATAAAAGACTACTTTTCTTGCCAAATTATCATGGTTTGCGAAACGCAACTAAAAACAGTGCATCTTGGCCCGGATAATTAGAACTGACAGTTAAATGTTTTAAGACACAAAGAATTTGATAACAATCTTAACAACCATCTTCATATTGTTATGACAATCATGTTATATGCATATCATTGGTATCATATAAACATGATCAAAACATCACTTAACATCATGACCTTGTAGTCTAGACAATATCTTAGTAACGGAAGCAACATGATGAAAGAGTTAACCAGGGGATCGCAATTACTGTCTGAAGTAGAATAAAGTTTCAAATGTATGTCTCTTTATCGTTTAGAAATGAAACGGTCTGTTCCTGCAACTGATTTGGCACATTTTATTCTGTGCAATGAGACAAGGACAGTGACATTAGCCTACTGTAAGATATCCAACTTTGAGGAGGGGATTTTAACGCGTACAGCTTGTAGTCTCGGAACTACAAGAAGCTTTTCCGTGTCATCTTTTGCATGGTTGGTAGGTGAAATAACTTGTAGAAAAAAAACGCGAAATATTTTACAACAAGGTGAGAGCAATTATTTGAAACATTTCACACCATGTAGTGTTAATGTACAGTCAGTAGAATTATATCGTGAAAGTTAAGAGCTAACGCGAATCTAAATTAAGTTACTCCAGCTTTCAATTGGATTATGTAACTGACTGAAACCAGAAACTACATCACAAAATGAAAAAGAACTGCTGATGATATCAACCTTAAAGAACAAGTGCAGTAAATAATGCTGTCAGAACTACTCGATGTTTCAATTCTTATTTATTTCGTATATCTATTGGTGTTTGTTACATCTGTATGAATATATTTCTATTTTATTATAACGATTTAAATATTAATATTCAAAATCAAAATATAAAAAAAATAATTCGCAAGCAATCCACATTTGTCCGTGTTTACAAAACCAAGTTCACAAAATAAATAGAAAAAACCTTTATTTCAGGTTTGCATGAACACTTTATCAAACATGTACTGTAAAAGAAAGTATATCTGTAATCGGCATCTTGCAGGCATCTTGAATCATATTTGTAGCATCCGCCAGGTTTAAGTCTAGATAGCATTTAACTATAAACTATGCTTTAATTAACTACAATAATACTGCATCAATTATCTAACGTTACCTTCATGTTGGACATCTTCCAAAACATGTCAAACTTTTACTCGTGTTTTATTTTTAAACTTCCCACTATTTTAGATTAGTCTGAATTAAAATTAACTGGTAGATGTAGGAATATAAGTCATTACTACTATACGATGATAGCAAATTTGGCAACGATGCTGTTAAAAAAATTTTCCATCGTCATGTAAGTTTTTCCGACATGCAAACGGCATCAGTTTTACATTTTCAGTCGGTAAACGAATAAAAGTTTATTAAAGAACCATGAACAATTGGCAGAACGATGCATATTTAACAATAATTACAAAGCGGATTCTGACTACCTAGTCTTTGGCAAAACCTCTTGACACTGATCATTTTATCAATTCCTATTTGTCGACTTGAATAATGTCAAAGGTGTCTTGTTGGAAGTCATCAAATTTTCCCAGAGATGATACCTGTGATTGTCATTTGTTCCGCGTATGCATTTAAATAAGGTCAACTATCAGAAATCGAAGCGATTGCTCTACAATAAATCACATATTTATCAGTCCGTATGGTCCGAAAAGAACCATAATCTGTCATTTGTATATTTATTGACAAAAAGGATTTTTTTCTTAAAACCATGATCAACTGAAAGCATTTTAGTATTTAGCCCCAGTTCAATTTCTAAATAAATTAAATCTTCGACAAGCTGGGGCTTAGTCTATTAAATTGAAAGGTTGTTCTCTGGAAAAGAGTCTATATATTTTATTAAAGTCCATCAAGAAAATGGAAAGTTGAAGGTTTGATTGCATGAAACCCCGATTTAACGACTAGAGAGTTATCTGGAGATAAGACTCTCAGACTGCTTTAATCCTGTTTAATGATTTACTCTAATCTTTACTTTAAACTTAATGACAGTTTAACATTCTCCACAATCGTCTATTGTCACCAATAAATATCGATTGGCTTACAGAGTAGATATTGACTTCTAGTACATAGGCCTATAGGTTTTCCATGTTTAGGTATTTTAGTATGAACATTTAAGGATATGGCATGAACTTTAATTACAATATAAATTATGGCATGTTCGATCATCATTTTAAAATGCATGTTACTTATTTCAAATAAAATTATTGAAACAGTATTGCAACCCTGTAAATTGATCTAAAATTAATTTCTTATCACCTCTCTGTTACCAGCCATCTGGACCTGCCTTTCTCTTTCAGAATAGTGGATGAAGATGGTAATATGTTGGCCAATATATATCAATCGTAAGTGAGTTAATGAGTAAGTATTTCTTAATGAAAATTGGTATCAGGTGTCTAGAAGCGTAAGCATACACTTATCTTGCCTGGCGCCACACCTGCCATTGTTGCTCGGCATAGACAACAAGTAGAAAGATATAAACAGAAAAAAATGACTTAACCGATAGATTTTTAGAGTTCAAGGGAGATAATCGATGAAAATATTTTGATATAATTTTAACAGTTGAAGGGAGGGAACTGATCAAAGAAGAATTATTATGATTATAGATGTATATTAACTATTTATAACTATATGATTATGATGAGAATAAATCTTCTAAATCATCACCTACAATTTTTTTCGCCGATTCAAAATCGTTGACATCATTGATTTAGGTTTACTAATACACGTTTTTGTACACGTTCCATCTGTTGTCTATTACAGAAATCAATTCTGCCCCTCTCATGAACAGTCATTCCACCAGACACTCGGATTCCACTCTTGCTCTTAACGGCAAACTCGTTGATTGTACATGCTCCTCTGTCTCCCAGAGTAGCCCTTTTTTGCCCTCTTTTATCACTCCATTACAAATCACACAATTAGTACTATCCATGTTATAATTTCGATAAATAAACTATAAACACCAGCGGGAACTGCATTCTGTAAAAACTGTCATGGCGTCGTTCTAACGTCAAGGTGACGTCACAGACCAATGACGTTATGATTTTTGACCCCAGAGGGGTTGGTTTCCTATTTGCACTTAATACATTACTTTTTATCTAGAGTGCATCGTTTTAGAGATATTGATGATTTTATGGATCCATGGCGGCCATTTTGGGTTTAAGCAAATTAGTCATGGTGGCCATGGCAACCGATCCACCTGGTTTTGTGTATAAATTCTTACATAATATGTATATAAGTCATTTCAGGTGAAAAACAAAATCTTGCAATTTGTTCTAGGTATATCGTTATCTTCACCCGCCTATAATGTGTCATCATACTGTCGGTTCCTACATTCATCGTTTGAAATTCCCGTTGCAATAAGGGCTTTTTAGAACACGGAATTAAACTGATAACGAGTAACTGGTTTACCCCCAAAATGGCAGAAATATTGACCGGATACCTTAGGTCTCATTTTTGCGAAATCTATATACGCGGCCACTGGACAATTTGACTATCTGTTGCAAGCAGATTGACGACAGATCCCTGGCCCAATTGATCTGTCTTGCTAAAGGGGACGTGAATTTGCAGGGTCTTATTGTTTTCTGTTAGTCTGATATTTGTTGCATTTAAAACCTGATGGAAGTTATGTTTTGAATTATGAATGAGTTCACCTATGCGGAAAAACCCTCAGCAATTTAAGTAACAAGCTTGGTGTGATGGGACGACGAATGCCTATTTTAAGTGATTTTGGACCATGGCTGGCATAGAAGCGGTAGATAATTACCGCTTCTATGTTTCTCAGCGGATATTGGTGGCGTTGACAAATTTTAGCTACTTGTATAAAATTTATCTAGTGGCGTTAATACAATTACAGTTACACCAATTCCGCATATTTATCTAAAAAATTTAGTATCTAATTATGTATTTATGTATCTATCTATCTATCTATCTATCTGAATTTCAAAGTAATTGCATTTTGGGAGTGAGCATTGGATCCTATTCACTATCTATAGATTATTTTATCATTAAAACAAGTTCAAGTGTCAGTTAAATTGTAATTAGAATATTTGAGAATTATTGATATTGCTTTGTGTTAATGAATTGCATATTTTACAGTTGATTTAATTTAATGGACAAAGTTTCTTCTTTTAGACTGCTCAGTCGCCCGAGTTGGATCGGTAACCTTGTATTGTGTTAATGAATTTATATATTTACACTTAATGTCTGATATTATTGTATGGTTGCCCAATCGCCCAAGTTGGGTCGGTAACCAATATTAAGCCGTGGCCAAATTACGCCAAATAGATATTTCAGAATTTCAATTTGTGTTGGTTTTCTTTGATAATCATAACCCCATTCAGTTAATCAGACTTTTCATGCTTAATTAAACCATTGTATTTATTTCCCAAATTCCTTATCAATTATATTTAATTGGTTATAATCTAGGAATATACTGAACAACCAAATTAGACCTTATTGACATATTCAGTCAATTTGTGAAAAGCTTTTAAAACCAATTTCCTTTTTTCTCAATTTTACCATAAAAAATTACTCTAACCAATAAATCTCGTCTCGAGGATAACGTAATTCCCGAGTTTTTATCGAACCAATATGAAGCTTAAAATCTCTCTATTGTTGGTTCATAATAGACTGTGGGATACTAAATGAAATCAATCGTAATCAGCTTGATAAACTTATGCTGTATGTGTCATTACAAATATTCCACACCAAATAGGTCTCCTTGAAAAATGAACTTGGAAATGCACCAGGTCAAGGTCTGGCTAGGGTCAACTAATAATATTCTGAGGGGCCTCTCTTTGTTAACATGATGATTACTTAATCAATCAACTTACTGCGAGAAGGCAGATGACCACTTTCAGGGTAGTGGTTTGCAACTCTTGTGTGATTTTAGAATCATCAAAATTAAATATAAAAATGTAATGTGTATAACTGAAATGTATTGTAAATAATAGTTATAATTTGATGTAAATATTATTAATAATGTGGTGTAAATATTATGACTTTTCTTTCAAAACCTACTCTAGATGGCAGATAATCATAACCTAAACAACTCCGCCGTATATAGATAAGAAATTGAAGATTTCAGTGGAAATTGTAAGCGTGTTATTAAATGAGATTAAAAAAAAGAGCTGCTAGCTATAATTTCAGTTTAACCTTCCAGTAGTGTTCAGATTAACTGTGATAGGGAACTCCGGTTTCAAGTTGGGACTCTAGTTCAAGAACCCTCTCATTGGACAAAGAGAATACTTGGCTTCATATTTAAGGTCTCTTGATTATTAAGAGTTAACATCGCAAATTAAATAGCTAAGCCTTTTAGATTTAATCGGAGGTTCTGTTCCCCCATATCATGCACATCTCAAGGTACAAACGGAGCCTCAAGTTACAAGCTGAGGATGTTCTGGTCCCTCATATCATGCAAATCCTCAAGTTACAAGCGGAGGAGGTTCTGTTCCCTCTTATCATGCAAATCCTCAAGTTACAAACGGAGGAGGTTCTGTTCCCTCTCATGATGCAGATCCTCAAGTTACACGATCCTCAAGTTACAAACGGATGAGGTTCTGTTCCCTCTCATGATGCAGATCCTCAAGTTACAAGATCCTCAAGTTACAAGCTGAGGATGTTTTGGTTCCTTATATCATGCAAATCCTCAAGTTACAAGCCGAGGATGTTCTGGTCCCTCATATCATGCAGATTCTCAAGTTACAGACGGAGGGGGTTCTGTTCCCTCTCATAATGCAGATCCTCAAGTTACACGATCCTCAGGTTACAAGATCCTCAAGTTACAAGATCCTCAAGTTAAAAGATCCTCAAGTTACAAGAACCTCAAGTTACAAACGGAGGAGGTTCTGTTCCCTCTTATCATGCAGATTCTCAAGTTACAAACGGAGGAGGTTCTGTTCCCTCTTATCATGCAGATCCTCAAGTTACAAGTGGAGGAGGTTCTGTTCCCTCTTATCATGCATATCCTCAAGTTACAAACGGAGGAGGTTCTGTTGGCTCATATCATGCAAAATCCTCAAGTTACAAGCGGAGGAGGTTCTGTTCCCTCTCATGATGTAGATCCTCAAGTTACACGATCCTCAAGTTACAAACGGAGGAGGTTCTGTTCCCTCTCATGATGCAGATCCTCAAGTTACAAGATCCTCAGGTTACAAGATCCTCAAATTACAAGATCCTCAAGTTAAAAGATCCTCAAGTTACAAGATCCTCAAGTTACAAGCTGAGGATGTTTTGGTTCCTTATATCATGCAAATCCTCAAGTTACAAGCCGAGGATGTTCTGGTCCCTCATATCATGCAAATCCTCAAGTTACAAACGGAGGGGGTTCTGTTCCCTCTCATGATGCAGATCCTCAAGTTACACGATCCTCAGGTTACAAGATCCTCAAGTTACAAGATCCTCAAGTTAAAAGATCCTCAAGTTACAAGATCCTCAAGTTACAAGATCCTCAAGTTACAAGATCCTCAAGTTACAAGCTGAGGATGATTTGGTTCCTTATATCATGCAAATCCTCAAGTTACAAGATCCTCAAGTTAAAAGATCCTCAAGTTACAAGATCCTCAAGTTACAAGCTGAGGATGATTTGGTTCCTTATATCATGCAAATCCTCAAGTAACAAGCCGAGGATGTTCTGGTCCCTCATATCATGCAAATCCTCAAGTTACAAACGGAGGGGGTTCTGTTCCCTCTCATGATGCAGATCCTCAAGTAACACGATCCTCAGGTTACAAGATCCTCAAGTTACAACATCCTCAAGTTAAAAGATCCTCAAGTTACAAGATCCTCAAGTTACAAGATCCTCAAGTTACAAGATCCTCAAGTTACAAGATCCTCAAGTTACAAGATCCTCAAGTTAAAACATCTTCAAGTTACAAGCGGAGGAGGTTCTGTTCCCTCTTATCATGCAGATTCTCAAGTTACAAACGGGGGAGGTTCTGTTCCCTCTTAAAATGCAGATTCTCAAGTTACAAACGGGGGAGGTTCTGTTCCCTCTTATCATGCAGATCCTCAAGTTACAAGTGGAGGAGGTTCTGTTTCCTCTTATCATGCAGATCCTCAAGTTACAAACGGAAGAGGTTCTGTTCGCTCATATCATGCAAAATCCTCAAGTTACAAGCGGAGGAGGTTCGGTTCCCTCTCATGATGCAGATCCTCAAGTTACAAGAGCCACAAGTTACAAGCGGAGGAGGTTCTGTTCCCTCTCATGATGCAGATCCTCAAGTTACAAGATCCTCAAGTTACAAGATCCTCAAGTTAAAAGATCCTCAAGTTACAAGATCCTCAAGTTAAGAGATCCTCAAGTTACAAGCAGATGAGGTTCTGTTCCCTCTCATGATGCAGATCCTCAAGTTACAAGATCCTCAAGTTACAAGCGGAGGAGGTTCTGTTCCCTCTTATCATGCAGATCCTCAAGTTACAAACGGGGGAGGTTCTGTTCGCTCATATCATGCAAAATCCTCTTATTATTGCTGTGGATTGAAAGAAAATTGCATTGCTACGATCTATGCTTTCTGTAGTTTCAGGCAATGAAATGTATTATCTAATGTTTATGAATATTAAAATGTTATGATAAATACTAATTAGATGCTAATTCATTCGAGTTAAATCTCATTAACCTAATTAATTCTCAGTAATTGAAAGTTGTGCAACTTTTTGACTTTTATATATTAAATTTAGGTAACAATACAACACTAATAAATCAATGGTGGATTGGATAGTCCTTTTTGGGGCAATATTCAACATTTTGAATTGTCCTTTTAAACCAAACGAGATGCTAGTAGATTGGAAAATTGAGCGGACTTAAATTTCACGAGCCAATGCATTGGTGTCTGGCACTCATACTATACTTAATTTTGCTTTGTTAAAATTTGCCGATTAATCAGAAGATTCCATTTAAATATACGATGACCTGATGCTTGTAACGCAATATTCGACCGACACAGCACGTGTCATGCCGTGTCAAAATTCAATGCAATTTAATTATTGTTATTCCATTTTTAAGAAGTTTACACTGATTATCACGACGTGTGCATGTTGTCACATAATCCATTTCCTATTAACAAGTCTCATTGACATACATGTATGGTCAACTAAAGGCCCTCTTACACACTGTCGTTTGCATGGTCTGTTTGCTTAGATTTTTTATAAAAAGCGCACAAAATCAATGTATATTATGCACGATACGTGAATCTGTGTGTTTTGGAACACATGTGAATGTGAACTTCTAAAATCTGATATGATCAAGATTTATATGTGTACTGAATTAACGTGTATCTATATGTGTATACCATGTATCTAAATGATTTAACAGTTGAAACTCTGTCTGTATACCACATGTTTGTCTGATCTAAACAGTGTCTGCTACAAGATATTAAAATAATTTAAATATTTGAGAGTGTATCTTCTAGGGAGGATACAGCCACTGTCTGGGTCTGGTGTCTGTCAGTTTAGTTGATAAGAATCTAGTAAACATATGTTTTGATATGTTACTCCCTGATTCCGATGATGAAATGCGTACACATCATTTTTTTTCTCACTAGACGGTGAGAACCAACATGTCAATTCGAGATGTTACAGGTCGTACCACTATTCTTTTCGGAAGAAGAAATTGCAACACAAAGCTACGCAGAAATGCCAATTTTGTGGGTTTAAAGGGAGTGGGTACATAGACCATAATGATGCCATCTGTGAGCAACGATGGAATTAGTCGAATTTGACGCTCATGTGTCTCATATGGAGAGAAAAACTTTGTTTGTCAACAGTGCACAAAGTATACACTGTCTTTGCTATAATTGTTACCACAATAACTGGTTCTAGAATATGACTACTACATCACTTCAAATGCACAAATATACAAAAATTTCTAGTACGAGTTGGTAACTTAATAACAGCACCTGTTATACGTAACGACTAATTTGGTGGTTAACCGAGAATCGAACATCGGCTAATTTGCGGGCTAACCAAGAGCTGTAATATGATTAATTTGATGCTTATCCACGTATTGTATTATGGTTAATTTGCTATCTAACATTTCTAAGAATTTATAAAATTACAGCATAGGCTGTAGTGTCAGTTGAAGGGTAAAATGGACATTTGAGATCGATCATTTCCTTGGAGTTTTCCATAAATAGGAATGATGTAGGAATTTTGTGATGTATTGGGGAATTCGAACACACCATTAATCCCTGCATCCCAACATAAGGTACTAGTACCCCTAACACCAAATGGGGTACCCTTCGAAAATTTTAATTGGTAGCGTTCACGATATCAGCGGTGGATTATGTATTAACAATTCACGACTTGGTCATAGTCTTTGCCCTACAATTTTGCTTATGGTTGGGCGAGGGGGTACCAAATCTTAAAAAAACAAGATGGCAACATATGCTTTATCTTTAGTTAGCTAATACTGAATTCTTTCAGCTTTTAGAATCTGTACCCCTTTAACACGAGTATATATATATATAGAGATACGTTACCATTATGATAGAAAGGTCAGACATTAAATAAATAGACAATTGGTTTAAGTCAACGGTATGATTCTAATCACAGTGAACCCTAGACGATGGTTGAACTGAATGGAATTCATTATATATCTATTATAAATTCTCTCGACAGATCAGAATATACAGTGGAATATCCAGTCCTGCATTCAATGTCATGCATTCAAAGACTAGGAGAAAACCGACATAAGTAATATAAGAAATATATTTAGACGACATAAAAAGTTATGATGACAGATGTTCCGAGTAAACTATGCCAATAGCAAAGTTACATGAGGTATACCGGAAAGGTGAGAATGTCGATATGTATTGATAATATATCCTGCATTTTGGGTATATAACGTAGAATAATATATTACAGAATAATCCCGTTGTATATGTTTATAACCGTGCGACACAAGTGTCGAGTGTGTGTCTTCTTCCGAGATGACAGGAAAGTGATGAAGAGAAGTGGAATGCACCGGAAAAATTTTAAGATATTTCTACTATTGTCACGTCACTCGTGATAAACTTAACTTGGATGTCCAGTATTTTTCTGTATTCATGTATCTTGAAGGGCTCAAGGACCAGCTAAAAGTATTCATTCACTTCACAAGAGGAATTCATATACATATCCATCAAAATCTCTATACAGATCTCATTCAGACCACAAAGAAGCACCAGAAATACGTCATAAAAATATACATTGTATACCTTTCAAAAGATCTATAGATAAAGGGAAACATGCACAAAATACAGCAGTAATGACTCTCTGATGTGGACTGTGTAAGATTATGACTTGAATTTCTTAGCTTTTCTCAATACTATTTCCCGGGATAGGACCGTGTAATCTTATGCAGATCTGAAGGCACTATGTTTTCATATCAGACTAGCATAGTATGTGTGTATCATATAACATTTTATATCATGAATAGGTCTGATTTCAGTTCATATTACAGCGAATTGGAGAATGAGATTTTCTACTAATAGGCTTCTTCTTTCATTTAGAGATGTTATTGATATTTTCACAAGGCTAGTAATTGAACTTAACAAACTGTTCTATACGTTCGGACAAAAAATTTAGTTTATTTTGACAGTTTGAATAATCATTATACTACAGAGTTCAAAATCATACATCAAAAACTCATCAACTGCTGAGCTACTGTAAATTTTCTTTTACCACGATTTATATTGGCTAGTTTTTCACTTCATAAAATATTTACCTTGTCTTGTAAATAATAATTTAGCGATTACTTACATTATAAATACTTCCAATATATATCAACGGAGAACATGTTTTACATTATTTATAGCCCCTGTTTATCTCTGTCGAGCAGAAAAGGAAATAAGATCTCAGATTTATTGGGAAGCGACGCATAGAAATGGCCCATGGAATAATTTATTGGTATATGAAAATCTGCAAATCATTTTGCAATACAAACTGTCTGTATGGTCTATCCGTCATAAAATTCCAGGGCCCGGTTTCCTTTTCATCGGAACGTTGGTACATTTAGATAACATATCGTGAGTTGGGTGGAGCATAGTTCTCTAATTGTGCGTTATCAATATTCCACCAACAACCTGCTGTTCTGTACTTCATAGCTTTCTTGATAAAATTAAAATTTATATCAATAAATCTTACTGATGTCGGGTGTAAACCGTTTTTAAATACACATGAGAACGGACATCCTGAAAACCTGATAAATGTTTAAAGGGTGTTAATGAGAATGCCCTAAATATTACATCCAAAATATTTGAAAATGATTTTTGGAACGATCCAACCGGAACAAGCCCTTGTATTTGATCCTATATCATGATCAATTGCAAATCATTACCTTGTTCGAAGACATCTGCCGAATTTATAAACCCCTCCCCATCCACGACACACCTCATTTGCCGTTTGTTCGCCGGTGATGGTCTTCGTCCTTGTTGACCTGGCTAGATACAACAAAATAATATATAACATTATAAATACAAATATCAAGTCCATTGATGTGCAAATGATATCTCGATTCTTCTTCAGCAAATGATAATACCTTAATAATGTGTACACCTACACTTAAAGGGGCTTTTATATTCCAGTATTCAAGATGGCCACCTTTCAATAGCTCAGTTCAATAGATCCCTCGCGAGTTACCTTTTAAATGGTTATTTTATTACGTAGAAACATATATTAATTCTTTATCACTCTATTCTGGAGTTTGAGAACACATTAAATAAATCGGAAAACGTTTTATTATAAACGTCGTTTCAATAAATTTGTTGTGCTAACATAAATATTTCAATTGGTAACAGCATTATAAATCTGAAACGCGTATTATCTAAAACTTCTTGGGCTAAACAAGACTGGCAACTCAAAGGCATTAACCTCCTCTCTAGTTTTTCTTATCCAATCGTTGAAGGATCTTAAATGAACTGCTTGTAGGACAAGTGTCTCTGTTTATTGTACCAACAGTGGTCGATTGGTGTCGGCATGATCTGGACCACTCAACTATCATATGACTTATCTTGAACTATGTATGGTGTCCACCCTTATTACATTCCTCAGCATGGTCAGACAGATAACATAACGGAATGTTATCAGAGGTTGTATTCTATCAATTAATTTCCCTGTGAGAATGAAAGAAAATACCCCACACTGACCACAGAAAGCTATCATAGAGTCAAGAGTACCATCTATTAGCTAGTTGGACACTATTCTTTACTTTAAGAAACAGTTAATCTAAATGAATAATTGTATTGTTAATTTTAACTTGTGATACACTATTTGGTGGATATACTGCGAAGGATGGAGAGCTAAATTCAACCTACTTTGGTATTTAAAAACATTTTGAATGATCCAGAATATAGTTTTAAACCTGTATTCTACCAGTAGGAAGTTGTGTCTTGTACTGGAATGAGAAAATTAGTTAATGTAAAGACAATGTTTAAGGGGACGAGTCTGACGTCGGTCAACCCCCATCCACCCAAATGAAAAACTTCCATTGCCTTCCTAGATTAGAAAATTTTGACATTTTGAATCTTGAAGTCTGTGAAATTCCGGCTACGCCACTGCAAGGAACTCAAGGTTTTATCTATGTGATATAAGTATGCAGTGTCAATGTTGTTGATTGTAGTAAGTTCATTGTATATATACCTGGCAACCATTTAAGTATCGAACCGATCCCAATCACAAGTGTACTGTATAGCTTACAAAGAAAGAATACTTAATGCAATCAATAATAAGCTAAATATTGGTTCAGGTGCGGTGCGGGTTATATCATATACAGTATTTATAGTAATATTTATTATGGATTTTATAATAACTGACTTTTAACACCCAGGCGTATACTAAACAGGATTAAGGAAAGATTAATAAATGTACAAGTGGGTGTTTAATGTGGGAATAGCCTGAATGTTGATTATATGCATCTTAAATATCTGGAATATTTTCGAAATCATTTATTGTTTTACTGATAGCTTTTTGCCCCTTTTTTCATATATTATATTATTGGGCATTTATTTTGTTTATCAAGGATAGTACTAAATGGATGTAGGTATGCATTCCAATAACCCTAATAATCATTTGTTTCAGCTTAGTCAGTTCCTAGGCTTTCGCGATAACCAAAGGTCCCCACATACTTTCTACCCGGGTTCCCTCTGTCAGTTATGGAAATCGGAGGGCTGAATTTGATAGAACGTCTAGTCGCGTGGGTGGCTTTCCATCGTAACATAATATACCGGTTGCGGTTTGGCTTAATTGTTAAAGGAAATGATTTGGGCCTTGTTCAAATTTTCGCGATTTACCCCTTGAGGTTGTCGGTCGGAGGAACTGGCATGGAAAGCATCCAGACAGAAATGGTAGTTTTCCAGTTAACCTTATTCAAAGCAAAAACAGTTATTGACTCAATTTTCAAAGAAAACATGTTTAATTTTCTTGTTAAATTTAGTAAAGTTATTAGTTGTGCAATTTTATATACATTCGACCAATATGATCTTCTTTAAACACAATTTAAAATTGATATCACTATCTTTTAAAAATAAGTTTTCAAGCTGCAACTGATATATCGACTGGCGAGTTTGACGTCAAATTTCTATATAAAGAAACGTGATATCTATCCCAATATTAAGACAGATTAAAAATCATGTGACCTTAAACTAAATTATCTATGCTCACACTGTGTCATGTCATGTCATGGCGCAATAAATGGACTGGACATAGCGAGATGGTTCTTGCACGGGGTTCTGTTCAACTCATCAAGCCTAGTCAATCTTCCGTTTAAGGTTTTTACTTAACTTTTTGTCGTACTTCGTTGTGTTATTTTAGAAATTCTCAATTGAATGGCATTTGTACAGGCAAGAAAGAAACAGTCCCATTGTGTACAGGTTTCCTTTATCTTTGGGGTAGCAATTCCCAGCAATAAGGAAACAATTTGAGATTTTGCACTTTCAGATCTTTGTTTTCCCAAAACAAGCAACATCAAACCCCCTTTAATGTAGTAGGAACTGTTACAAAACGATGAAAAACAGAAACGCTTTAATTAACTCAAAAAACAGCAATTTGGACGCAGATATTGATTTATTAAGACAAACCGTTATTAAGGCAAATAAACCATTCAATTTAATCAGGTGCATGGTTTCCGGTTAGAACTTGCAACGCCCTAGATTCAAATTCAATTTATTTTTATTAGCGTATTGACTTTTCATGATAATAAAAACTATCACTACAGTTCGATAAACTAACTTTTATCTCACTAGCTAAAAGATGAATGAACAATTTAGAGTTTGGTCGACTTACCCTCTAGGACGGCTGTCTTTATTCCAGTCGAGTGAGTTAATCAAACAATATCAGTGGATAGAACAGCATGGCACACTACCAGTACATCGTAATCTGTCCTGGTATGTTTTGTGTGGTATAGCCAGAAAAAAAACCCATTTCAGCACAGGTTTCTTTTCAAACATGGGCTCTGGTCAATAACTTGTAAGGTCAACTAAAAGTTAAGAGCAGTTGTTTTGCATGGTTAGGGCTTCCAGAGAACACCATTATCTGAGGATAGTTTACACTCATCAGCTTTGTTGAGTTGTTTCAGTTTGTGTTGTTTTCATATATCTTTAATTTATATGAAAAAATAAATGCATATTATCTAGTTTACAGTCGATCTAAAAACACTTAAACGCGTGCTAAACCGGAAGTATACAACTAACCATTTCAGAATAGTTGTCGAGTGCATGTACTCGTGGGAAAAACTCTATAATTGACAAGCAATGTTTAGAAAAATTTAAACATCTGTACAACATCATTACAATTTGAAACGACATTTTGTAAACCAATCTTGTGTAAATTGGTATTTGAGTTTCCTTTGTTTTGACTGAAGTTGGGTTATTATGACATTGATAGAATATGGTTATAATCGAGAAATAATATGAGATGAAATGAGTTGGTTCCTTCCGGAGCACCTGCAACAGTCAATGTTTTATTTCATGCAACTCTTTTTCATTATGCATTGTAAAAGGAATATGCTGTCTCTGTTTTATTTATGGGCAAATGATAATCACTTCCATGTGGTTCGTTTGATGCAGAAAGTTATATTGTTTCTTATGCAGGCGCGTCTGATTCGGGGGAATGATGCGTCAAGGTCAAGTTTTTATTGCGTTCAATCGTAAAGAAATTCAGAGGTACATGAGTTTTCACTTGCACGCATATGCGTAGCAGAAGAGCTCAATCCCCTCTCCCATTTGCTTTGTGAGCAACTAAAGGACTCTCTATCAATGTGATGGTTGCTGTAAATATCACCATACTTCTTCGTTGCTTCGATCGTTCGTCGTACGCCATTAATAAGATTGGCGTCAAGTCTCTTCAGCTTTGTGATTGCTTTGTTAATTGATAAATGAAATTAATAATTTGGTCTCATCAGTGAAGCGGTATCAAGTTCTAGTGGTATGTTATCGTGATAATAACTATAAGATAAGATATGGAGGGTGGTTAAAGTTTAGATCAGGATATCAGCCAAGGTTATCCGATTCTAGTAACTCAATATCATAATTAGTTCGGACCTTACGTTATTTATCAATGACGGTTAGTCGCAAATTTCTTCTTGTTTTGTTTCATACGAACGAAAAGTTGGTTGGTTCTGCTTTGTACTTCCACTGTTTCTTATGATATTTCGAAAGTAAATTCAGTAAAAACACTTAATATTATACAAAATGTATCGAAGTTTCTGTCCTCTTGTAGTAAATTTGCGTGTAGGTGACCATATCGGGGCTAATTAAAATTATTCATTATTCATTATTATTTTACGTGCACTTTGTACACATGGCCCGCTTTTCAGGTTAAACCTATGGAAATTTATCCACTATGTCAAAGAGGCGACTTGCTAGAAAACTGAGAAATAACTCTGGCACAAGAGTCCAAGAACAATTTCTAGACCATGAGATCAACCCTGGTGAAACTGGTTGTAATGTGGTCTGTCTTATCTGGACTAATCTAGATTGTTAATTAACACCATTACTAAATCAAGATTCATTATCAGTCATGAGGGGGTGTTTGACATTGAAGATTTTAACTACACTGTTATATTTCTCATTCGATGCTATACTATTTTTATCTTGGAACAATGGTAACATTTAGACATAGCTAACGTCTGATCATTGGACAACCTCTTTAAATCTTTAAATAATTCGATGAAGATCTCGGATTTCTTCATTAACCGCAATAGTTAAACAATGCACTAATTTAACATGACCTGAACCACGAAGACATCATCCACATAGAGCATGGAATTTTATTTTATATGGGTTATTCAATAAGTCACTTAAATTCCATCTAACCGTGTTAGAATCTGGTTTCAGACAAATGCGATTGATTACCACTTAGAAATGCACATATTTATACTTTATTTTGACTTGCGAATCATTTTCTGCCGATTAAAGACCGGCCAGGATGAGATCAATGTATTATATAGAATATTTGTTCTATGCTTTATTCGACTAAACATTATCATATATTATATTATGTTAATTTCTTTAGAGTTTGAATGAAAGCCTCTTTGTGAAACGTGCATACAAATGTCACATTAGTTTGGTTGTTCGTCCCATGTTCTTGGACTCTTTTCAATGTTTGGAACCTAGCCTGCTCAGTAAGGGCAAATATCGGCTTATATAACACTGGGTCTTCTCTCACCTCTGCGACTATTCCCTTCATTTTGGTGAACAAACGTTGATGTTATCAATCCAATATTCTTTAAGATAGATGTTAATATTAATTACTCCATGAATGTCATCTTATTATCTTAATCTTAATAAGTCATAACCTTTGCTAAGAGTTTTGGAAATTCACATCTATTTACATTAACTAGCGCCTAATCTGTAAAACTTTTAGATATTGGAGGAAATGAAATGAATGGAGTTTTACGTCCTACTTTTCTGCACCTTGTGGGCAAATGAACACGGGCAACGCCATGCAGGGTGCCATGAGGGAAATTTTGCCAGGACAGCAGCATTAGCCTGCTCTTTTTCGATTTCCAACTGTCGAGGGATCTTTAACGTGCACAGCCTGTAGCACACGGGGCCTCGGTTTGTTGTCCCATCCGAATGACTAGACGCTTTTTCCATGTCAGCCCCTCTTACCTTTAGATATTGGAGGCTAAATGAAATTTAAGCCAATCACCATAACTTCAAGTCTATTCAGACATATTCAATCTATAATTTCATTATTTTTCTACTACACTGCATTCGTATAGAAACAGAATTACCTGAACTTTGACCGTGTATGGACGAAAGGAATAATTGAATGGTAGAACGGGACAATTGAATGTATATGATAGACATGTACATTTATTTACTTTCTCATGAATGAGCAGCCATCTTTTCCTTTCTTCGAGATTTCAATCAAATTTAAGCAGATCTATTGATAGTAACTTATTTACCGTTAGCCCATTAAATCCACTAGTTCAACAACTTGTTCTCGTCTGCTTCCCATAAATCCCGCATTCAATCAACGATTTTCATTGGTTTAACTGTTTCGCCGTCACGTGATTAATCCATTCATAGTGGTTCGAGCCAACACATGTCGTCTGCATTCAGTAAACTTTAGTACGATGGTTTCACACGCTTCGTTAATCTCGCTACCGTGAATGAAAGTGGCTTCAAGGGCTCGGCAAAATTCTTCATAAAGTGACGACTCCTTGCGGACTACGATGAATTCTTCATTTACGGTTATTCATTAAAGGACTAAAGGCTTCACACTTTACTCTGGTGATCAGTGAGCGTTTTAAATTAAAGGTCTTTAACTCTCTTTTTTCAATCATTGGATAACGTGTTTTCACATCAATTTTAAGTAGAATTGGTTTCTATTTCACATTTACTCAAGATGAAAGATCAAGCGTGTTCAGAATTTGTTTTCATGCCTTTAAAAGAGGATAAGGGTTCCAGAAGTAAAAGTGTGACCCCTGACAGACAGTTAACTATTCAGACCAGTGACAGCTCCTTGAACATGAAAGAGGATAGTATAGTACGTTCTAAAATTGTGGTAGTTGGTGACTGTAATTGTGGAAAAACTTCTCTAATACAACGATATGTAAAAGACAGTTTCAACGAGGTATGTGCTTACTTTAGTTTTTTTGTAATCTAACTTTCAGCTCGCTTCAACACTTAAAATTTCATTTTCAACAGCATTTTTTTTTAGGTTTTAGTGGGATGCCTGGTGCCATAGACAGTATTTTCCCCATCTGAAATTTAGAATTCAGTCATCCTCTCTGACTCTCTAATCCCCATATGCACATATAAGTATCGTGCCAAATCATTACATCAAGACAATAGTCTCAGAGAATAACTGATACCGTATCAGTTTTACGTACCACATAGCAGCCTTGGTGACAGTTGTTAGCGAAACGCACAAGAATATAAATATAGCTACAAATTTCCACTAATATTTTACTTCCGCATTGAAGCAAACAGGATAATTGGCATGAGGACATTTTTACGAAATATACAGATACTTCGATAAATCTAACCTAATGCCTTCAGGGTATTTTATTTTCAACTCAACTTTATTCAACTACATATATCATAAAATCATAATATACGATATATGTAATTAGTACCTATTGAAATGAATAGATTATTTTCACTAAACTTATTTCTGACCTGAAAACATAATGGAAATATATTCTTATTCAAATGTTATCTTTAAAATCAATGGCAACTAATTACTTGATCCCTTGCCAAACTTTAACACAGACAACGTGAAAGTAGGGTATTAGTTTCATTTAATAGGGTGCAGTGGCTTCGAATTTTGGGTCCACAACCGGTCGACTTTATCATCAACTAGGTAAAGTTGGCTGTGCTATTGGAACTTTACCAGATTATCGCCTTCTGTTTGTGATGGGTAACCCTTGGCGATTAAGTGCTAGGGTTTCTACCTGTTTGGATGGCACAAAATCGTATTTTGATTACAATCTTTTTTGAAAATGTCAAGTTATCAATGTGCACTTTTTCATGAAAATAATAATAAAACTGCCAAAAGGTTTTGCCAATATGATGGATATCAAATTGGTTTTTCCGATAGTCGTACTTCATGTTACCTAGTCTTTACTAGTTGCAATTAATATTAATTATGTTTCTAATTAATTGACACATGTTTTAATTGGCAAATGGTTAATTAAAAGCATTCTTTAGGCCGTGACATGCCCTGAAGTCAGTCTTCTTTTAAAAAAAAACAAATAGTATAGTATTTTTTTGATTGACACATGCTTGACAATTTGTAGTTTTTATATACCTATAGCTTTAGGGTTTATGGTTGTTTCCTGTCGTCCGGAATATATATTGTCAACCCTATCAGAGTGAGACAAACCAATAATTATGTAGTAAGATAGTAGATTCAGGTAACTAATTTGTGTTTGCTAGAGAATATTGAAGTAAAATACCCGAGATCACGTTCAGCGCTAGAGACAGTCTGCCCTCTCATATTCTTAAAATTTTTAAAAAATCGAAAAATTTAGATCAAAGCTCCCTTAACAACCTAATATTAGTCGGGATGTGAGTTGCACTAAAAATACCACTATAGCCTTGCTTTTTGTAGATTCTTAGACTAAAAACAATACATAGCAGTTCGTTTCAACCTCATTGTAGTATACACACGCATTTGATTTTGCTTTACTTCAATGTTTGTGGTTAAACACTTCACAAAGTCACGGTGTCATTTCGTTCCATTTCATTATTCTTGAGCATAATAAGAGGTTGTTTAACATCTTGAGATCTTGAGGCCAACAAAACTTTATCAAATGTAGTTAAAACATTCCTGTAATTCGTATGAATTCAAAAACAACGACCTTTCTGCACTGTGTTGTTGTTGTACTGCATTTTGGAATAATATGTTTTTGTAATATATTGCAATTTCAATGCAGAACAGATGCCAAATTTTCAATTTCAACATTTTCTCTTATCAGTTAACGTATCATATTTACTGCATGCACGATATTCATCTTATTTTTTAAAAACTATCCTTAGCGTTGCCAGTAACATTTTTTCCCCAATTTCAAACGAAGGATGGTGTGATAACAGGTGAACTAACCTCCTTGTACGTCTGGTTCTAACCGCTTTTCTGCATCATACATGATTTAACTATTTCAGGACAATGCAACATTTTGAAAGTATCTAACTATAGCTTTTTCCATCTTTGAAGTGTTTAGGATTTGCTCAACAGACTTCTCGATTTACATCGTTATAAATAAACAAACTTTAGTTGAGAGAATTTTAATCTCTTACCGACTTGTACACGCCTGTATTACATTTGAAGTGGGTATGGTATTGTTAACATAGATTAAAACAATTCCTTGTGTTTTTTGCATGCATATGTTTATGGAATCTTTACAACAACTTACATTTTGTGAAGTGAATTGCCTCACACATCATGCATGCAGAAATTATTAGATGCCAATCCCAAATACTCATTGACATGTTCCTGATACTGAATTCTGCTTCTCTTCGTTTTAATGTTATGGAAACACGATAGTAGAAATTGCTAAAGCAAATTTAAAATTCAGCAATTGATGAAATTAAATTTGTGTTTACACCATAACACATTACAAAGATAACAAATACAAGAGCCTCCCACGGGGTAATGGGCAATACCGAAATCTATGAATAGAGTAGGTTCTTTTCAACTAAACCAATAATGGCTTCTGATTAATTTCTGGAATGTTTAGCTTAAGTCTAAAATAATGGTCACAACATCCAGAAAAGATTCTTACCCACAACGGATTGGATATCATGTTTAATTTCTTTGGGAATACAAGACGATCATAACCTACATGAGACTTAATGTATATATAAATTGAGACGGTACTCGTTCTTTATTAACATTCTTAGTTTCAAATATCACTGTATATGGTATGTTGATGGCCTGTGAAGCCTCTTCACATACCCCACTTAATACTGGTTGGTAAGCACAGAAACTTGATTGACAATTGGTTTGGACACTTCCTATAATTTACTTTACTTCCTCAATTAGTCATTGGAATTTACTAGTTATAAACATTTATACAGAGCCCTCTCTAGAGTTGAAAAGAACAAAACTCAACGATGAGAGTAAAACCTGATGTTAATGAGTTGAAAATTGTGTGCAGTTTGTTATTTGAACTGGAAATGGACGTTAGAATAAAAAAAATCTGATCTGCATTGTTCAGAAGTTAAATTTCGTACAAGGATTTTGCTTGACTACCGACAACTGCAGCCCCAACCTTGGAATACAGCCGATACAATGCATTATTGATTGTAGACCGATTCTTACATCTGCATAGCTTGTGCAAATAAAGTTGATTGCTGCAAGTACATGCACCAGCATCACCATTCAAAAAAGTCTCGTCGTTGAGCTTCATAAGTTTTTAAGTTATACCCGACCTTGATAAACGAATGAAACTCAACTTTGAAATATTTTATTAGTTTTTCTTATCGAGAATTTGAAATCCGATCCACAAAGTTAATACGATGTTTTTCTCCCGAGTTAGGTATATATGTCCTAATTGGATATATAAAATGTTTTAATGAATGTTGTATTGCCCCAATGGACCACCCATTGGTTGGTTGTTCATATAAACTTGCCTTATCAATTATAGATACGGGGAACTATAAATTTCAATTTCATATTGGTGACTAGATTACCAGACGTCTTTTCCTGAAAATTGTAAGATGAAATAGTGCTTTGCATCATACTCTTAGTTTTTTTTTATTTTTTTATGAAGGTTTACATACGTACCAGATTCCAATTATTGGACTAAGTAAACCTTAAGAAATGAAAAATCGTAAGATGTGAATGTGAACGCAAGTAAAGTATATAACATATTCATGTACCGGTCTATGCTATTTTCATCTGCAACACCAAGTCTAGCTTAAGTCAAACACTTAAGAAGCACTTAAGAAAATTTGTATTTAAATTAATGGTCGTCTTATAGAGATGCATGCTGTGACGACGCAAATTGGTTCACATTAAACTAAGGAAATTCCCAAAAACTGTTCAGATTATCTCTCAACGTGTTGAATTACGTATTTTGTAATTTTAACTTCATTTAATCAAATCTATTGCTTTGAAGGTTTTTATTACATGCATGAAATTTATGTTTTTCTTGAGATGAATATCTTGTTTTTATTTTTGTATTTTATCAGTAAAGTTCCCAGCATATCGTTTGTGTTTCTCTGAAGACCTATTTAAACAGATTTGGGTGACGAGTACAAGATTAGATGTCTATCTTCCTTCTGTCACTTACATGTAACCGAAATTCATTATCAAAAAGACTGTTCTGCTGTTCGCATTTTATATCAACTTGTCATTCTCGGTTTTATATCATTTAATTACCCTTCGCGTTTTGTCTCAATTTCAAATCTTCCAAGATTCAGTAACTTTTTTCTTTTATCTTTTTCTTCACAAACGCCTTTATCTCAGGGATTATATCTGGAAAATAAATATTTATGTTCGTGAAACTAAGTCATGTAGGCTACAACTCGCATGATCTGTTTTGTGACCCTATCGTCAATATTACTTGACATTGTTTAATTCGGCTCCAATTTAGCAGTGTGCTAAAAACGATGTTTCATCGTTTATGGATGAAATTTAATACATTTCAACAAGTGCTTATTCAAACAAGAGAATCTTATTATTAATTTCCACGATGTCTATAGGATTATAAATGTTGCTTAGCTTTAAACACATAACGTATGATAAAACACTCCCAGAAACTTCAAGTATATATTTACATGATGAAATTTACTTTCAACATTATTACATTTGCATAGAAGATGTCAGCAACTATCCCTAAACAAAAAATTCGACGAAATGAGTGAGTGGTACATTAAAGAAAAACCTTCCCGGACTTTTGTGAACTTCATTAGTTCTAATTTTGCAGAAAACGTATTTAATTCTACTGATCAAAATAAGAAATAGAAATTCAATAGTGAGTAATAGGAAATTATCGAAGCAGAAAATCGCATAGAGAATGATATCACAAGTTGAATGGGTTTATTAAGTAAAGTGATTAAATGGGCTGACGAAATAATGGGGCTGGAAGTTTCTAATATTTTCTGATGTTTAACCCGTAAAATTACACTTTATAATCCTGGTACATGCAATAATGCACAAAACTTGACTAGTTTACTCACAATCCCTATTGGCCTCGATATTCAGGGCATGGATTTGAAATATTGATTGGTAACGCAATAGTTCGTCCGCATGATGTTTCTATCCATACATTATATGTTCACAAAATGCAGTACAATTTTTTATCCCTGCCATTTTTAAGATTTCTTATTCGTTTGATTTAACATGATCATGGATGCCTTAAAAACGCCGTTGGCTGTACAATGTTGGCTGGCGACTGGGCGCTCCCTTAAGTGTAGCTAGTTACATAAGCTAGATGTTTACATATCTAATACATTATCGTGTATTACATCTCCCATGTGTTGAAATCGTGTTAAAATCTAATAGAACAGGTTACACCAATTAATACTGAATTGCCAGAGTCTGTCTTTGTACTGCTGGCTGAAAAATGAGTTTCAACAAACACAAACCAGAGGTATTAAGAGTTCAAAGAGACATGGTTTGGACCAATTTTTCATCAATGATGAAACCATATATTTATTTTATCGCCTCATAATTTCAACACCGGAAGGGGTGTACGATTGAAAAATTTTACTTCCGTTTCAATCAACTTAAATGTCTGGATTTCAAAAACTTACAGCGGTTGTACGTTGTTCAGATATATCATAATACTCTTACGGCTTTTAGGACAATAGTCATCCCATGAAATCTGGTTACATGTAATGTTTCGGTAATTAGCTAACAAATAAATAAATTGAGTTAAACGCCCCACTCTTCTTCATCTAACTTGACTAATGATAACGGTCTTTTACGAGCGTAAACGAAAGGAAAGGTATATGTCTGTTTTCTCTGGATGATTATGTAAGTTCAGTAAAGTACAGTGGCGGAATTTTATTAATAAATTTACGACAATGGTCCCAGAGATTGTCTATAGGGAAATAATAGGTTGCTTAATAAGTTTATTATCATCAGATCAATAGGGTAATTTGTCTTCGATCGACCACTGGGGAAATCAAACTTCGATGAAAGCAATAAAATTGTAATATTGGTCCTAAGTAACAAATGGAATGTATGTTTGTGGGATCTTGATTGAATGGATTTGCTTGTATGGTACTATAGTTCGATCAGATTATGAAAACAACTAGATTGGGTCTTGGCATTGTATCTCTGATACCGGCCATCGAGTTCATTTTCAATTTGACGAAGAAAGAAGTATGCATATTTGAATAACACTCAAGGCATCCAAAAGCGATATTGCGGTTGTACAAGATCATATTAAGTATAAAGATCCACTCACAACCACAAAAAGAAGTTTCCAGATTCTAGATTGCATAATGGCTTGAAATATATCATTGATATATGTGAAAACCCATTATCTATATAAGTATGTCATGTAAGCTATTATCATACATACATAGTACACGGGTCGTATTTTATCATATATGAGTAGATTTCAAGTGGTTTATTATACAAATATTACAGTTATACATGAACATAAATACCCGAACAAGTGCAACTTTTGTCCTTGTTGAAATTTTTTATTATTTACACATAAGGCATCAAGCATGGCTTTGGCCAATGACATTATGCAAGATGTCTGCTTTTATTCTTTTTAATAGGTATGTCTTACTTTGGTTACAATCTTATGTTGAGAGTAACAGACGAAATGGGTTAAAAGGGGTTTATCTGGCATTAACAACGATTTCTCAATACGTCATTTGTCAAGTGACAATAATCCCGTGTTCATCTTCTCTTACTAGATCTTACTGATCATTAATACAGCTTTGTTTTTTGTTTTTTTGATTAATGAACTCTATAATCGCCAAGAGAATTCTAGTATCAAACAACAGATTTGGTCTGATTAAACTTGAAAGATTGTGTCGAGTCTTGAAGATTCAATTTATCTTGATTATTTTCCTTTTTCTTCTGGATTAATATTTGAATTACATCCTTAATCTTAGATCAAAGGATGCCGAAATGATGTTAAAGATGGATTATACTGTATTAATCCTTAACGTAATCGGAATTAAAAGTTAAATTCAAAGTCCATTTTTTTTTAGAATTCAAATAATAAAGCATTTTTAAAACAATTTAGTATCACACGTTAAACAAAGTGATAATTTCTCATAAAGGAATTCACTTGTTTTATCTATGCATTATTTTTAGATTATTAGTTGTAACCATATTTAAACTCATCGCAAATAAACAGAGATCAGCGCGTTTGCTCCATTGAAAATCGAAGCATTTATTTCAAGACGCATATCTTTATATCAGATGCACGAGCCTCCGCCTTTAATATTAGCTAACAACAATTACACGTATGTCAGACTGTTTTTATAGTTTATATGCAAAATATTATATTGCAATGTAATTTAAAGAACTGTCCATATCTAGAATATAGAAGTGGGAGGGCAATGGTAAGAAATACATAGTTTATAATATGACATACACTAAGTAACATACTGATAGAGAAAGAATTTGTACTGCACCCTAGTACGCTATCATACACCTTGTAAAAGTAAATAAATCATTTATTATAATAAATGTCATTGTAGAAAAACCTCATCTACTCATTGATAAAACCTAACAGACGACCTAGATATAACTAGGTCAGTTAAACCCACTCCTACATAGAAATAATTTACATTGAAAAACCACTGCGTGAGATTCATTGTCGTACAGTACATCATGACATGCGACTATTTGAATCATTAAAACTATCTGAAATAAAAGATTTACATGTGAATTTAAAGCTAATCAGGACATCCACATTCTGACCCCAAAAATGACACAATCTGTCTGTTAAAAGCACGTGACAAGGAAAAGTTTGTCCAATCTGATTTTTTTACTGGCCAATTCGTCGATATTTTTTAATGTCGTTCTGATCTACACCCACAATGGACGTTAGTAGTACACAATGATGAGAAGTTATACTAATTACGTGGAGATATGATTTTAATCTGAATGAAGTAATGACTACATCATGTGTAGGGTGGTAGTTTTCTTTTTCTTATACGTTATATTATACTTCATAGATATAACCACGGAATTTGGTCAAAAATATTTCCGCTTTACTAACGAATATTTTTGATACGAAAGAGTATTTTGAGATTATCAAGCTGTGAGATAAGTGTGAACGGTAAAATTGATATTATTATACAACCAGTCTGAAAACAGTTACACCAAAAATATTTTTCATATTTGATATCCTGATACTCTTCAGTTCTCAACAATCGCTACACTCCCTACTCCCCCGGGAACTGTCGGGAAACAATACAATATTTTTGTCGTAATTCCATTAACGCTGTCTGAATTGAAAGCCGTAGGGTTTTACTATTATATTATTAAAGGGTCTAGACACAACCTGTGACGATTTATGGTTCCTAAAACATAGATGTTATGATATATATGACATTAATTAGAATTCGCTTTGAATATAAAATCTATAAGTGAACAACCAAAACACGTTAGTAGAAGAATCACGATTTCGAAAAAAAACCCACTCGGACAGTAGCATAGTAAATGTTAATAATTTGATTTCATTGTGTCAAATGTATGCAACTTTTAATTGCAAAAAGGGGATTTCTACTGAATACAGAAAGATTAGCAGAGCACCTTATACCTAATGTCAAACTGACACTTAATGGAATGTCCAGATAGTTTGAATTGCAGGAAGTATAGGAATTACACAGAGCTCTGAAACGTGAATAGAAATTATATGGTTGAGAAATCTCGAGAAGGAATAGGTTATGTATATAATTAATGTCGGCTTTAGGCGTAGATATCTTATGAATGAAATAAAGAAAATGTCATGAAAGGGATTAACTAGAAATTTTAGACTCCCTTTGAGCTATTCTTCTGCCTCGTATGATACGAAACTCTTCGATGAAGGATGGCTGCCAAATGCCTCGTGTCTTTACCAGATGCCACGTTTTGGCGTTTTTACTCTAATATAAATTGCATATGTCAACGTCTTGCATCAATGACCGTTTTTTTAAAACTTATCTATGACTAATCATCGCCAATAAAGCCATAGTTGGTATTGTTCGGAAGTACAAATTGACACGGAAATGGACAGCTACAACCTCAATACATAACATTTGATAATTAAAAACTTGCTTTTCTAATAAAAAGGCATAAACAATAATATACAATAAGATTTATAGAGGCACTGACGTAGCAACGTCACATCAGTCATAGGGTGGCATATTTTTTGGTTTGAAATTAAAAACATGCTCTCGGTTTCAACGGCACTGGCCATAGTACTACCTACTTGTTTACCAAGACAAAACGCCAGATGATCTCCATTTTATTTCAGTTACCTTTGGGTAAAAATGTCTTTGAAATTTAAGACAATTGTTTCCTCCTGTATCTGGAACCGTCAAAGACGCCCCCCCCCCCCCCCCCCCCAAATAGGAATTTAGGCCACATTACTGTTACAATATTATACATAACTCTATGTTTGACACAAACTTAATGTTTCCATTTTATTTAAGAGTTTTAAGAGAAAGGTTAGACATAAAAACCAAAATTGATTTATAAAGGTTCAATATCTGTTTGCCTTAAATGCCGATTTCGGATTTAATGTGCTTAATTACTGTAATTGCAATTTAGTGTGCCAGAATTTCTGAAGAGCTGAAACATTTTCATGATGAGAAATTATGAACAGTTTGTTCATATTTGTTTTAATAGTCGATTCATAATGATGCATGTACCTTATCTATTTCAGGTTTATACACCAACTGGTTTTGATACATTTTCCACCACATACAACGTATCAGAAACGTACAAAATACAGATTACTATTTGGGATACATCAGGTACAGTCTATTATATTTATTTCACGAAAAGAAAAACTGATTGCACATTTTACAAAACGGGACACATGGATGTCTTTGTCGGTCTATGAAAACCGATACTTCTCATATCTGGAATTATCAACATAAGTAAAAAAGTCACCAATCATTCATTATGATAATGAAATAAGAAAAGCCTCATATTTCTGGTTGACCTGTTTGCTAATTTGTAGAAAATCCTTCAAACAATATTGACACGGGTTATAGCGAATTTAATTACTTAAAATAATATTGATACAGAGCCTAATTAACTATTAAATAACGGAACACAATTTTATGGTATACTACTCCTTAATGTAGATATATGTTTGTATTAAAACTACGTTTCAACAATCTACATTGTCATCATTAGGTGGAGGGGGAAATATGGTACAAGAAGATATATACATACACACAATATAAACAATCCAACAATTAATTAAGGATTATTAGGAGTGGAAGTAATTGTGTTCCGTTATTCAATGTGATCTCTACAACTAAATGTCGCTAAAGGATTAATTAACACATGGTATGGTAGATTTAATTTACACTGTAGGGTTTGTACGCTAGGGTTTTCTGGGAACCTCGGGCTATCCCATCTTCAGACCCTATAGGAAACCACTTTTCCAGAGATGTCATTGATCTCTTGTCTGTTACTTAAGGTGTTACGACCCCCGAGCAAGATGCTTGTCTGATGCAGAGTTCAGCCCCAGCTACCCACTGTATGACAGCTGAAAAGTTGAAATCATTTAATAGAGTTATATAAGATTCATGTGGTGTTAACGCTATAAAACTGTCAATTTAGATTAGATGTAGATTGTTAATTTCCACGATTTAAATGAAATGATATCCGAATACCAAAATACACTACTAGGATTTGTATGATTGAATATGTCTTAAGTTTGCATAGACTGACAGATTTTATGCAAGAATGTCAGACAATAATTGTGAATAGTTTGAAGAATGTAAGATTGTTTGAGGAACCATTTCTGCTTCCCAGGTGAACGTATGCTTTGACGCTCCACGTTCCAGGAATAGTTGCATAATGAATTTGGCAGAAGTTACCTGTTTGTTTTTACTTCTCTATGATATCAGATAAGAGATTATATTTAGAATAATCAGATGCTAGTCACCCGACTGTTTATAAATATAGGTTAAAGGGACATAGCTCCTCAACATTTCATAGAACTCACTCTATAATACCTTCAGCATTTTTCAGAATCCTAACAAGATGCCGAGGTTTATACATTAGTTAAATTTGAAGTGGAAAATGAAAATAAGATTACATTGTCTGATTTTCAGTATGATATTATTTAAGTCTATCAATGTTGAAAGTTAGGTAATACATCCCTTTAATGAGTCTATCTACATTACTAATTGACTATTATTAGATATTAGATTAGGTACATTAGGTTACCAATTAAATATCAGAGTTCCCGCCATCATTTCTGCAATTTCTATAGAAGTTTAGTGATTTAATGTCGTGGGCTGGGTTACTCGGCACCCTTGACGTCAAATAGTAAAATATGAACCATCCCAAGTTATGTTAAATGATGGACAGACAATCATACTATTTCAATTCTTTTCCCACCCTTAAAAGTCTTTCAAGTGGTTCTTTTATGGCCAGGAAGTACACAAAAATTTCTTAAAGCGACTAAAGCCTATTTTGAGTACTTCATTAGTGTGAATTATAATTTATTGGTCATAGATACTTCATTTGTTAGTCACTATAATAATTGTTGTTTCTATGTTACGAAATTAATTCCGTTTTTCTTCATAATTAGTAATTAGTAGGTCAATTGACTCTTTGATGCTTTCAGACCAACCTTTTTACTGAAATAAGTGCCAACCCCACATATAAGAATTTCGTGTGTATTTTAAAAATTGGTTCCATGAAATCATCGAAATTGCCATTGAAAACAAATGTTGGGCGTCCTTTCTTCGAAATTAGCTTATCAATAAACCATGGCATTTTTTGAGTTACCAGTTCCGTGCTATAAATGAAAATTTCAAGAGTAATGCTGGCCAAGTTTTGATTTATTTATTGGGAAAAATGCGAGATCAAACATACATGTATTTCATTAAAAGATCAGTTTGATTTTTCTCCCAGCTCACCCATTTCAAGGCATTGCCGAAGTGTTGATGTAATTCGGTGAAAAAGTAGGACTGACTCAATTATGATAAATGTTAAGCGATGTAACAGGTGGTATAATACTAGTAGTAATAACTTGTACATGTTGACTAGATTCTAGTAAAGTTTATCTCGACCTATAGAAACACTATCTAAATAGACTCGAGGTTAATGCAATACCAGTTTCAAATACTAACAATGTATTTACTAGGAATATCTATTTTCTATATCTATAGTTTAAACATCATTTGTGTGTATTTATATTGAGTCTTTCAATTTCTATCTATGGTATTTCAAAAGAAAAAAATTTTCCCAAAAGTTGCATAAACATGTAAATACAAGTAGAATATGACTTACAGTTAAGTTAACAGGAAGTTGTTTAGAACACAGCTTAGTTCTTTGACCCAGACCGTGATCATTTTTCCAAATTATATGTCTAATTGGTCACTATTTCTCCACAATTCAAACTGTATATACTAAACAATTCGTCTGAATAATATAGACAGACAAGGGTTAATTATTATGTTTTAACTTGGAATGGAAAGGGTTAATGATATCACTCAATGTCGAATAGAATGAACGGAAATAAAGAAATGGCTATGGTGTATAATTTGGAATAAAATCCTTGAATAACGTGACTAGAATCGTGTTGATTGAATCAACGTTATATTGAATTGTGAAGCTTGTGAACCACGTAGATCATGTTAAAGCTTCATTAATCATTGCTAAGAATGAGTTTAGATAGAGTTTGTTCGGACAATTTTAAAAATTAGCAAGGGGGTAGAATTAATTTATCATTAAGTTATTTATAATTCGTGTGAAGTAAGTGAAACTTGAAATAAAGGTGTATTTGAACATTCTCCTGTGTATTATTATAATTGTATAAGAGTAATTTATACCCAAATAAGTAAATAGGCTATACCCAAAGATTGAATGACAATACTATTTGGTTTTGTGGACTAAGATTTGTGTTCTGATCTAAAAAAATGTCTTCAGAACGAGGAATTTAACTTCCAAAGAGGAAAGAAACGAAACAAACAACTTGAGTTAAAATCTTTCTCAGATTTGGTTATAAGAGGCCATGTAGATGAGAATCTAGCTTGTTTCGGACTAAAGGTCAATCTGCCTTCCAGTGAAAACATAGAAAACATATTTCACAGTTTGAATTATCAGGGCTAAAATCAAAAGCGATCAATTACAATACGATATTAAAACAGATTAAGAAACCACTTAATTTCTATCCTCAAGCTATCTCTACCATTTATACCATTGTCAGTTTCATTTCTTATCACATTCTAGATCGTATATAATACTTCTATCTGGTTTTAGCTTGAGGCCTGTTTACTGTTTCGTGAAGTGCAAAGAGATAGTTTAACAAAGTTGTATGAAAACCATTGCTCCAGTTTACAGTGTTGTGATAGCATGTATTATGCAACCATTTACTATCACATTGCCTTTATTGGAATCTCTCTGTGCATGCACTTGTATAGTTAGCTATTGTACCATAACTGACGAATGGTGTGCTTTCACATCAGCTGACAGTGTGCACTTTGTCTTTTCTAACTATTTTATTGGTAACCCCGAAAATATTGACATGTCTTGGCGATCTGGATCCAAAAACAGAAATCTTTTTGAAATAAGACAATTTGACAGTCTGCTTAATGAGCTTTAGACAAAGGCTACAATGTGACGAAACGCTTCTTTTTCAACTCTTTGTATTACTTGGTTAGGTTAGGAGAATACTATACCCACGAATTGTTTTGTAGACCATTGATTAGGACGACGACCAAGTCCTCAACAAACACTCAACATGTAGACCTGTGGTTACAATTTGTTTACAGATTAACAGTAAATTTAAAATAGATTTGGCAATCTGAGATGTTCGTGTACTACAATATCAGTATAGTTTAAGAAGAGTGTTGAGATATTTTTCGTATTATTGCTGCAAGTAAACACGTATAAATTTACAACGACGAGCCTTCCCACATCCTTCACAACCAGTACTCATTTGGTAGACAATCGCCATTACAATTGCCAAGAATCATATCGGTGATTGCTTAATGTCAATTTAAATATATACCTGGTCATGATATATGGATAACTTTGATGAGCAACAAGACATGGTTCACTATAACCAAACCACTAGTGGTGCAACAAATAGAATGTTTGGTTAATCGACAGAGTCATTGTTTATGTTTGTTATGGACAGTGTATTGTTTACAAGTGTTGTACTTTATATTAGTTATCAATAACATTGTCTTGGTGTCCTTTACTCTACTTTCAGAACAATCATGAAATTTTATATATATTCTGCTCTGTAACTTTATCGGCACCATTGCTTTATATACCAATAAAGTAGAAAAAAATATTTTTGAATAAATAGAGTAAAAGTCTTCCTAAACAACAAGGCTAGATATTGTATTCGTATTCAATTTCTAACTAGTGATCTATAACGTGCACAGCCTGTGGCACACGTGGTGATTACTAAAGTTAACGTGACCTAACGTCTATGTTTAAATGATGGCAAATTATTCTCACTTAACACTTGCCCAGAGATAAGTTCTTAGTCAGCCTGAACTTAGTTTGTTATTGCCACCTTTCTCTATTTTTACATAGAAAAAATATCGGTTCGTACAACAGTAAGTCCTATAGAGGCGAATTTAATAACACAATAGCAAACTATGAAAGGATAGGCTTAAAATTCTATCGCCTGAGAACAAGGAAACATTGAAAACTAGAATAATGGGAGTTTAAAGTCCATATTCAATAACTATAAGGTCTATTGAGATATTTACCGTTAGAAACCCTCTATACACACTTCTATTGTTATGAAAAATGTGATGAATTAGTGTTTAATATTATCTCAAATCTATAAGGCTATATACACCAACTACCAATGTGTATACACATTGTATGCACACAATTAACAAATGTATGGATACAATATATTTATGTAGGCTGTTCAGACGGCAATATATTAGCTATTTCAGGAACTAGATGACTAGTTTTCAGGTGTCCAAAGTTGAACAATCATGTCGCAATTTGTAATTGGAAGTGTGAAACATCACTTTCAATTGAATATGTGGTCAAATTTGTAAGATCCACCCCCCCCCCCCCCCAACCTTAAACAAAAATACTAAGAAACGAAACCCACTAATCCTCTGACCTTTTAAACTACATGAACGACGAAAAACATGTTTAAAGACTATATTATATTCACAACCATTTACCCGAGTTGTCGACTATAAAACTTTGTTAACTTTACAACTGACCGTTCAACAGGTGTAAAAATATACATAAAACACAGTAGAATAGTTAGAATAGTCAGGTAAGGAGGTAAATGATTGTGGTTGGGTTTATTATGAACTGATACTACTGAAAAAACAATAAATAACCCACAATTGGGGCCTATTTTTAACTAGTATTTGTTTTGCTGTATGGAACGTTAACCTTTTTAATAAGCAATTCAATGATGGAGGAAGAAATTAATTTGAAATTATATAAGTAATTTCATGATTTCTTTCATTTTTAACTTTTCATCGCAGGATAAGAAGACTTTATCGAGCCAGGTACAGGGGATGGGAGAACACATGCATTGGCAAACAATTCTAAACTAATTGAATTTACGTTTTTGACAATTGTATCAGTATTTCAAACATTTTCAACAGATTTGTCCTGTGAAATAAATAGTCGGACGTCAGCCTAAACTAGCATTGATAGAGAAAGATCTAATATATAGGAACAATTGTGAATTCATCAGATCAGCTATATAGATGTTATCAGAAACTAGATATCGTCACATTTTACCACTAAAATAACCAACACACTGACCATTGTCCATAACAATATTGACCAGACAACAATAGTTCGTAACGTTATACAAAGTTGAAATCTTATCCAAGATCGGCTTCTGATAACCTTATTAAATTTAGCCTGGATCAAGAACGCAGCTTTCAAATATATAAGATCACTTAGGCGTTATTTAAAATTTTGATAATACAAATCAACAACCTGTCCTTTTTCAATTTCCTACTGTCGAGGATCTGTTCCCAGTTTACTGTCTAATCCTAAGAACCGAAACCTTTTTTTGGTACATTATCTCTGTATCCAAAGGCATTATCTTAATCACAAGCTGAATATTCGGATTTCGTAGTTTCTGAAAACACGTCTTAAGATATCTGAACGTCCAATAATCTTATAATAGGTTGTTTACCAATCTCATTACACGTGGGGAATATAACGCATGTCAGTGGTAGAGTCCAATTAAAGACAGGTAACATCTCAACTTAGCATTACTCGGATCACAGAACTTTCAAAACAGTCTTATTAGATTACATATTACAGCAGTAATTACTAATTAAGCTCGTGTTTCAAACATGATCTCGTCTACACCACCATCCAGAGGACACGATCCATACGATGGCTAATTAGGTATTGCCTTTGACCAGAAATGGTTTAAAGTGTTGCAAATAAAGATATATAATAACACATCATGGAGAAAACACGATCGAGATTCAGATTATAACCTTGGATCTGGGGTTAACTCTGCAAGGGATTGACTACATCTTGTAAAATCCTGCAATTATATGTATCATTATCGAGCAGTCCTTTGTTTCATGACAGGATTATACAACATGACAGGTGTCTGAGTTATAAAATGTGTACACTGCTTTGAATAAAATATAAATGGTATGAGAGATGGAGCAAGTGTATCTCCATACTCTCCAGACGAATCAATCCATTATAACACATGTCATGTCTGTCTATTATGATTTATTTATAAATATAGATGTTGATTGAATAAAAACTGAATAATTTGTGATAATCTATCACATTCATTGCATGAATTGGAAATAAATCAAATTGTTAGATTGTTAGCCGTCAGAAATATAAACGGCGACGCCACTATATTCATCGCATGTCTATAGCGTTTAAACAAGGATTCTTAAAATGTGTTCCGAATGACCTCAATTAAGCAAACGGAGACATACCTCACATACAAAATGGCGAAATGCCAAAATATCCTCGAAACATTTGTATCCGAAACCATATCAAAGGACACCTACTTTCTCAATGCTGACTACCATGCCGCTGAACAACATGCAGCCAAATGTTTTATAGAAAGCAGTATATAACATTGTCTTGCCCAACTAAGCCTGCCTTGGAACCTTTGTTACGATTCAAGGAATCGGTGCTAAAGAGGTCGAACCCACTTTAACACAGTTGCTCCATGTACTTTTAATTTAATCTTACTGACTCTTAAATCAGTACAAATTGCTTTAAAATCCAATTGACTGGGATCATAAATTATAATCATCTGTTCGGTTGACATAACGTTAACAACTGGTTTGTCAGTGGTGTTCATTTGACCCAATTCTTTCAACAAAGAACAATAACTTTTTTCAATGAATAAATTACGTTTAGTCCATTTAACCCTGCGGTTTATTTTCAGTTATCTCTATCTAGTCGGTGATGAAAGACCTCATGCTGTGTATCCTATGATTTTCAATCAATTGTTTCCTATAATTTAGATATTATCCCAATACGCTGTCTCACTCTTTATATGTAATGAATACGTCACATTCACTGATTTTTCACTTCATGTTTAGGTCGAGACAGTTTTAATATGTTACTATATTTCTATATTTAACCTATTATTATAGATAGGGTAGCCTGTTTGTATTAGGAGTCTGTAATTATGTGACGGTGATATTTCCGATTCGGGATATTTATACGAATAATTGCTCTGGGTTCAATAGAAAAATTACATCAGGTTAAAACTATTATTCTGTCACTGGTTGATTTACTTTGTCATGGTTTAGACCGTTCAGAATTTTATTAAAATCGGAGGTCCATTTAAGATTTAGATAATATTAGTGCTCTAAACTTTTATTTCATAAATCATTCAATATGCACCCTAGTGACGTTTAATTAAGCAACCATATTACTATTGCTTAATCAAAACTTCCAGACTACGAAATGTGTGCCCCTTTACAATGGTCGTAAAAGTTCAGTTACCTTTCGAGCTGGAATGCCTGGGGATTAGTATTAGAAACGTGCCGGAAATGAGAAACAAGCCTCTCTCAGTAGAACACAGGAATAAACAAATAATATTATGTCACAGATAAAGTAAAGACGATAATAAAGTGGTTGAATAAGGTTTCTATTTGACACCTGTGATTATCAAAGTTTGTATATACCCTTAAAATATTAGCCTTATTAACTAGCAACGTAAAGAAGACGGGACAATGGCTGAATTTTGTTGGGATATGCAATTTGTACTTTTATTTCTATATGTAACAGAATTACATTACACTTCCACTTTCCATCTGATGCCGATTTACGATTGAGATTGTCAAATGAGTGTTACTTTTGGATAATCCACATAGCTCATAATGTTTATTTCGAAAGTAACTAAATGACAAACGAGAGTCGAGTTGGTTTTAAGTTCAAAAGACCTCCTTGAAGGCTTTTATGATGTCAGATATCCAAACAAACATTGTTAGCTGGATAGTTTTTAATCTATTTTAGAATAAATATACTCCAGTGACTGTGTTTGATATTGTAACCAGTATGGTGTGAGCCAGGGCTATCCAATAAGACCCTTTGATATCAAAGGGTCAATTTATAAACTTAGATGATATTTTTGGGCTTTTCAATAAATGTTTTCCTCTGTGAAAATATTACTCATACTACTAGTTCTTAAATGTTGTGTTAATTGTCTGGGAAAAACTGACCCTGCTGAGCATTCAGGTCAAATTCTTCTGAATATCTGAATGCAGAATTTATGAATCAATGATATGAAATGAGAAACATGTACTTTATCTTGCCATATAATCTGATATTAAGCTTCGTTGGCATGGCCCATTGTAAAACCATACGTGCAATTGGTCTATTGTGGAAGTTTTCAGATTCAGAAGGGTTTGGTTGAGAGCCATGGAATTGGTCATATCAGGTCAATGTAAAGCTTATGTTATCGTGAACTGTTAATCACTTGTAAAGGTCACGAGGTATATGAGGTTTTAACCTTACATTAAATAAATGGTAACCGCTTCACCTTAATAATACTGTTATTAGTTTGTATTGAAATCTGATCTGGCTTATCAAATTCTAGTTGGGTGTAAACTCCTCATTAGTATCAATAATAAACTACATTATTCATTAGTTGGTTTAATTGTAAAAAAACAAAGCCATATGGCTGAACTAATTATGATGACATTCTTGAAATGTTGGTCCTTTTTACCACTTATAATCTTGGTTCGTGAATGCACATAGCCTAAATGCGATTGAGTGCACCACGGGAGATGTATAGATTGAGGCTAAGGTTGAATCGAAATACTTCAATTTGAGACTAGACTAGAAGTAACTAGACTCGAATGGTTTATCATTAGAATAGTTCTTAAGTGTATCAGTGAATATTTAGAACTAGAGTTAAGTTTGTATCTATTAAAATTGTAACATTCACAATCGCTTGCAACCTGTCACAACGTAAATGGTATTTGTGGATTTTCTTTTAAACATTTCTCTTTCCTATCTTATTTTTGATCTTGTAACGGTATCAATAGCCATTTTATCACTCCATCAAGGTTGTCTTTGATAAGTAACACTTCAATCAACCGATCTTGACTGTTGAAATCAGTCAAAATCTCTGAATGGGGACTTTATTTTTTATATTCACGGAGGCCTGAACATTTTTCGACTTAAAGCTGTGATTCATTCTGTAGCCTTTATACGCCTTGCAACAATCCATCCATTCAAATATATTTGTGACATATTTGAACCAACTTCTCTTCGTAAAATTAATTTCTTTATAGTGAACAAATACAGCAGAGATTTTTGTATGTGCTCAATTTCTTACACAAACCCCACTCTTTAATTATTATAAATTTTGGGTGTGATTGAATTTAACTTACATTGTTCACAAAGTTATAAATATCGTGTACACAAGCTATGAAAACGATGGGACCATGAGTTGACCCCTGTAGAAATCCGAATGATAGTACTTGTTCTAGTTCATACATACTTTCATAGTGAAGTCGCCAAGCTTGTTTGGAATACGATAATCTACGCAGAATGTTTTTCAAAATAATTATTTATATACGTGCGGATAGTAAAAAAAGATTATAAAGATTATTATTAAATTTATGTGATACCTTACAAAATAAGGTTAGATTGGAATTGGTTTTAGATGAATAATAAGAACTCTATAACAGGATTTCAATGCCACACTGCAAGAAATATAGAGTACAGACTCAGACTAAACTCTTTTGTTCTTCTATTTTTCAGGAGATGCCGGTTATGACAGAGTTCGACCATTATCCTATTCAGAGGCAGATTTAGTCATGGTGTGTTTCTCTGTCACAGATATGGAATCACTTGAAAACGTTGTTTCTAAGGTAATCATTAATAATCAATTAGAAGTGACCCATCAGCTTCCTTCTAGACACGTCTGAAAGAAGCATTAATAGTTGGTCTTTTGAAACCCGTAAATCTTTGGTTACATTGTGTCGCATTTGACTTGGAAGTTCTTTTTCAGATTTGACTTACTTGAACAACACTTTTAGATATATTTAAACAAACCAAGTTTTCTAGTTAATGACCCATTAACTTGGATAATGCTGTACTTATATGTTTGTCGTCATCCATCTTATCATAATGACCATTTATTTTTGATAATCATTTCAGTGGTTACCAGAAGTTCGTGAATATTGTCCTAAACAGCCAATCATGTTAGTTGGTTGTAAAACTGATCTCAGAAACGAGTTGAAATCCAAACCAGTTAGTTCCACAAGCTCCAGTCCACAATTAGTCTCGTACGATCAGGTACGAAGTTAAAGCTATTTATTGTACGCTGATCTGCACCCTGAAAGTGTTTAAGATTTCGGTTTCAAATAATGTTGTAGAGAATGCAGTCTCTATAATTAACAAAATCGGTTGCTTGTTCGTGTGATATATTTTCAAAACTTGTTATTGCATATGAGATTGTTTGACAACAACGAAATGTTAAAACAAAGAGGTCAATCGTGTGTCTTTTATTTCCACGATTTGATGTACTAGTATGATTTGCAAACAGTTCATTATTGAATCTCTTTCTCGTTTCAGGGTCTCAAAACAGCCAAGCACATTGGTGCACTCGTCTACTCAGAAACATCAGCCAAAACATCAGCAAAAAGTGTGAGTGACGTATTAGAGGTAGCAGCATTATCATCTGCTGGCACAAAAAGCAATGACTCTCCACAATTTCGAAAACAAAGATCTTTTATCCGGCGTAAACGCTTTAGTGGTGTTTCAGACGCTAAAACGCAACTTCGAAAGGAAGCCGTAAAAAGCTGCAGTATTATGTGATCTCTGTGAACCATATTTTAATACTCAGCGTTCTGTGCATAGAACGTCATGACATTTTGTGTATAACATGAATACTTTTGTACCAAACGTCATTAATGTAATGAACGTAATATCAAACCCAGTTACCCTGTCAAAACTATCAATGAATAATATCAAATTCACTTTTGGATAGTCCTAGTCACATAATAATGAAGCTGACGCTTTATGTGTTGAATAAGTGCTGTCAGGTGAATATGTGTGGTGGCAGAAGTATTGTTAATAAAACAGAAATTGAATTAAATTATTAATGTGATATTTAACTGAATTTGTTACATAGACTAACTGTAGACATGTTACTTGTTTTTGTTTGGATGTTGCTCTGTTATGACACCCGGCCATGTTTTAAAGATTCACTTTTCGCTCGGGGGCAGAATGTAGGAGTCTGTCTTATTGGTTCTCTTCTTTGTTTCCTTTCCAAAGTCTTATTCTCCGAGACATCCAGATTTTTTTTGGCAATTTTTTAATTTGACAAAAAACTAAATGTGCGATCAAAATCGAACTATGCCAATCATTACAATGACTGGAAAACTTATCGCCAGGAGTTTCGAGAATAAGACGCTTAGGCTAAACTTTCTTGCCAAGCGTCTATCCTTGCTTACCCGGAACAGAATTATAATAAAGCAACATCAGATAATTATATTGTATGTAGATTTTTGTTAATGAATCTGAGAGTGCTTTGTACAGTTCATATTGAAAGTGTACTATGCTGACGCCCTGTTCGAATGGTCTGATACTTTCTAGAAGAGACAGTAGTGTGAATGGTGGACGATGACGCTTTGCATAGCAAGTACAATGTTCTATAATTTGCGTGCAATATCAATTTATGACAATAAAATGTTGAACAAATTTGTGTTATATATTTTATTTGGGTGAAATAGAAAATGAATACCTATCTCATAAAATGAAACATTTGTCTATTCTAAACCTTTGTCAGCAATGGATCGTTAATGGTTATTGAAAGACAAGGACGTTATACGAACAGCTGTCTGTCTGCATACTGTTGAACTACTAAGGTGGCCCTTCAGTTCAGTGGCAAAATACATAATTATCCCGTTGTACATACTCTTGGTCTAGTTCCCTGTTATATTACTTCGTTCTATAGCACTGTCTGTTAGAGCGTTGGTTCTTAACATGACGAACACAATCGTTGTAAGTGTTCTCTCCAGATCACAGTCGTTAAAGATGTACACCTCAAGGAGAGAACATATAATTACACCTTGTAATTGTGTAAACAGTCATTAGTGCTATTAACACATCATTGTATCCTATATCCGTAATTCTAGGTTTGAACAAGATAATCTAAAATTAACTGCACCATTTCACCTTGTATGGTATCTATATGACATAAGAGAAAGTTTTAAAGATTGTATTTATAAGATTTCTTAGACTATCTGAAATTTATCTCTGATAACAGCCCATATTTCTAGCTACATTGCACGTAATTCATTTTAAATATCTAATTCTTATCATTTTAATTTCTTAAAACATTTCTTCAACTCGTGGTCGTTCTAGAATTAATCTGAAAGGCGATACATGTATCACGTCTTATATCATATCAAGTTTGTAAATTAAGGAAACTTTATATACCAGTCTTCGGTTTGAAAAAACCTTTCTACAATGTAGAAGAGTGGTTGATCGTGTATCAAAATCCAATTGTTGATATGATGGTACATTGAGAACAACTTAATAGTTTTGACTGTTCGACTGTCGACTGTTTTAAAAACAATGGAACTGTAAAAAGGAACAGAAACAATACGTTCCATTAAAATACCAAAAGATAAACACATAGGTCTTATACCATAATACTCAACATATCTGTTTAGTAAAATAATATAATCGATACAAAAAGGCACATAATCCTGTGTCATTTTCAGGTCAATCTTGATTCTGATATCCGTTCGCAATGAGCCAGGGAAGCTTTATTTTTCAATTTCGTTGATTGCTCCGCCGATATTCTTAATCTGTTTTGCATGATCTTGGGTTCAAATGTCTTTGACTTAGTCATGCAGAAGGGAGGAATTAATCTTTTTCATAAATTTCACTAATATATCTGTTATTGTGAAATCGTAACACGCCATTATTTGCAACCAGATTGACCATTCTGACTAGAAGGGAAAGAAACATGGACATTCCTGTTTAATTATGTCGCATCATGCTATCTAGCATCTAGTCATTAATGTAATAACTTCACATAGTAGAATCTCTTTTTATCAAAAACAGACAAAACATGCTGTCTAGCCCTATACTATACACTGATACTCATACTCGAGTGTGTACAAGTAACCGCTGGGCATTATACTTAGATGTGTACTATTGGGTTGGAAGATGCTGTGCCTGTCAGTCGTATCTTTCAAACGTTAGATTTGACCAATAATAGACCTGCTAACTAATAGTTATCTTGACTCTAACGGTTATGGTTCAATATCCTGGATGATTCGATTGTCTTGAGCATGGATAACTACCCCCTCCTCCTCCATTGAAAAATAAAAATGGGGTAGGGTTAGGTAGCTCACTCGCAACACTCTCACTGACTTTTGGCTTGCGGGTTGTTGTGGTGTTTGTATATTCATCATAATTACAGCAACATAGTCTGTCCATTTAATACACATGTACTTCTGTATTTGTTAAACAAGTTGTCCATCGAGGTTTTTTGGTTTTTCATGCATTCATGATATTGCCCCCATTGGCTAAATGTCAGACAAAACCATGCCCTTGTGTATCGGGCCTAATTCTGACCCATGTAAACTAAAGAGTTTATTTTACTCGAGTGTGTACTATAATAATTGTTGAACATTATACCCAAGTGTGTACTATTAATTGTTGAACATTATACCCAAGTGTGTACTATTAATTGTTGAACATTATACTCGAGTGTGTACTATTAATTGTTGAACATTATACTCGAGTGTGTACTATTATACTCGAGTGTGTACTATTAATTGTTGAACATTATACTCGAGTGTGTTCTAATAATTGTTGAACATTATACTCGAGTGTGTACTATTAATTGTTGAACATTATACTCGAGTGTGTACTATTAATTGTTGAACATTATACTCGAGTGTGTACTATTAATTGTTGAACATTATACTCGAGTGTGTACTATTAATTGTTGAACATTATACTCGAGTGTGTACTATTATACTCGAGTGTGTACTATTAATTGTTGAACATTATACTCGAGTGTGTTCTAATAATTGTTGAACATTATACTCGAGTGTGTTCTAATAATTGTTGAACATTATACTCCAGTGTGTACTATTAATTGTTGAACATTATACTCCAGTGTGTACTATTAACTGATTCGCAATATACTCCAGTGTGTACTATCAATTGTTGAACATTATACTCCAGTGTGTACTATTAACTGATTCGCAATATACTCCAGTGTGTACTATTAATTGTTGAACATTATACTCCAGTGTGTACTATTAATTGTTGAACATTATACTCCAGTGTGTACTATTAATTGTTGAACATTATACCCGAGTGTGTTCTAATAATTGTTGAACATTATACTCCAGTGCGTACTATTAATTGTTGACCATTATACTCAAGTGTGTACTATTAATTGTTGAATTTTATACTCGAGTGTGTTCTATTAACAAGTGTGCATTTGGAACTAAATGTATACTGGTGTGCATCATACCCGAGTGTGTACAATCGCGGGACTTCATTGGATAATAAATATACGTGCACCTCAATTATCGGTCTGAAACGTAATGCAATTACAGATTTGTGTTTAAAAATCCCTTGAAATAAAATCCCAGAGCATCGTTAGATAGATAAATATGGACAAAAGTTATTCACAACTTAGCAAATGTCAGACTCTCATATATCTATAAATGAAAAAACGATATTTGGGAAACGAATAGACAATTCTCGTTAACCTTCTTATTCGTAATAAACTATATTAGCTCAGGGACAATAGAAAAATCATTAATTCAGAGTAGACGTTATTTGCGGTATCTCAAGCTTTTTTTGCCTTTGTAACGTATGAATGTTAAAAAGTTTACGTCGCACAATTTTCATGTGTTAAATGTTGATATCACTTTCGAGACATAATACTGCAATTGTATTGAAAGGCAATTATTCTTGCATGTTTCCTTTTGTAACTTTTCTTTGTAGTCAGAACAAAGTTTCAGGTCTCGTTCCACAAAAAAAAAACAATGTGGAATTTTACATGAAAAATACAAAACTAACTACAAAATTGATCGTAACATGTTTTATGAAACGGGGTCCAGATCTTGAATTTATGATTCTGGCTGACTATGTTCGAGTATAATAATGAGGTTTGTTTTGCTATAACCGTCAGCATGCAACGTCTTGAAAACCCATCATACCTCGACGGAACATACCAGACGATTGTGTTATTACTGGGTTGATTTATGAGGATGAGACATAGTTTTTATAGGAAAATATTTTTGTATACTGACAGATATGACCTAGCATAATGACAGATCTGACCTGTTTCTAAAATTAGTAATCGTATGATCTAAGGTGTATTCACTTATTTTTAACCACTTCAAAAGATTCTGGACTATGTATTAGCTATGTATTATGCGTTTATTTGAACCATACCGATTCCGGTCTAAATTCCGTGGCTCCAGAGAAAATACGTCACTATCGTTTTTAATTTTGCCTATGACGCAGAACAGGGGTGTTGATAAATAGAATACTAATGAAATATTTCGTTTGGAAAATAAAGCAATGCCTGCAGGTCAATTTCATTTCATTGTTTATTTACCGCTATAAAGTTTATTTATATTTATATATCGATAAGAACAGATGTTTAATGAGAAAGTAACGGAATCAAAATATATAAAACTTGGTGATAAATACAGAATTAGAAGGGAGGAATGCCAGGCAAGGCAGGGGGTAGACGATGTGTTTATTTTAGACGGTTGATGTGATTTCAAGACAGCATTCTCCTCAATATCATTTCTTAAAATTTGTTTAATTATGTAGTCCATACCGAAGTTCCTGAATAGAATTCTTTCACATTATGTATGCTTGGAATTACTTGAAAATACTTGTATAATTACTACGCTTTGTTTTTCATTTGTAAACAACTCTTAAAAGGGACACAGACACCTTTAAGGTGTCACTTCAATTTTGTACTATTTTCACTTCCACAATACCAAGGAAAAAACAACATAAACTCGTACCGAGTCCTAGATCTTTCTAGTGTGTTATCTTGATTACTTGGTGATCAGCATTCAACTATCTTGAATGTAAATAGGGTCCAAAATTAGCTTTACCAGAAAATAAGAGTTTTCAAATACATGGGAGATAACTCAAATCTGTAGAATCATTACCTGGACCACTATATTTTCTTTTCTCCCTCAATTTCATCAGGTAATAAAACCATTGATTTCACAATGAAGTATTCGGGAAAATCTTATTATTAATAAGGCATATTAACTTGACTTGTTAACAGCTTTACATAACACACATAACTTTAGATAACACATAATTATTTTGTCAACAAAGTTTAGAATTGTAGCATAAACCATTGTGCCGTAACTCAGTCCATAATTCGATACCGAAATAGTTCGAGGTATACATTAGAATATCAGTGATGCAGTAATGTCGGAGAGGCTGATATGGACTAGCATCTAGTCGTTTAGATGGTACCAACGTCGATTTTCTCTAGTCTTGGATGTCATCTTTTCTTGATGTCCAGTCTGAATGCCGATATCCTTGTGACTTGATGAATCCATCCTGAATAATTATGTTGACATTCTGAAATCTGGATATCGACATCGATTTGCTCCTATAATTTCGATGTCGATAGTTTCGATTCCGACACTCTAGCACCCCAGCCTGAATATCGATATACTCTCACGATCTCAAAATACTCAACTTTGAATGTCAATAAACTCACTCTGAATGTCAATAAACTCACTCTGAATGTCAATAAACCTAACGCTAAATGTCAATATATTAAACTTTGGATGTCGATATACTCAACTCTGAAAGTCAATTTACTTGAAGCTGAATAGTTGTTATGGCGATAGTAATTGTCTAGATGTGTCCAGTAGGGTTTGCTGTAGGGAGTGTGTCTGAATTTCTGTCCTCAATTGGCATCTTCCTACATCTCAGTCTGTATATAACAGATTTGAGTAATTGTAACAAGCAGTGTCTATGTCTGGCATTTAAAAATACATAAATAATAGGGTTTAAAAGAGGGCTTAAGAAAAGTAATGACATAGTGATAGAATGATACAGGTCTTCCTGAGCATCTGAATTTATAATAACATCTAACAACACTCGAATCTGAAACATAAAACACCAAATAAATACCACATGATCAGCAGCTGTGTGGATTCTCTTGAATATCGAGTCGACAAGCTAAGTCAAGTAATTTTAGTAATAAAACCTTGGTTTTAATCGTTATCAGTAATAGTTTTCACTAGCTTAGTTTTCTACAGTGAAAACAAAATCTAAAGCAAATATATTTGGCCTGGCAGTTGAGCATTGAACTGATATACTCGGCTTAATGCTGGTTTATCTCCTAATAAGCTATATATCGATCAGCCAGAATATATATGTATATCCATTTTGGTCGGGGTAAAGTTACCACTTTCTTCTACCTCATAGCCGAAGTTCTATGAGCTGGCAAATTTGACCATCATATCATATCGTCATTTGTGTCGATCATTTGTAAGGATCGTTAGTAGATCAATATAACTAGTATGTGTTTTAATGAACATAAACATAATATAGTACTTACCAAAAATGGACCATAGGTAAAACAATAAACCAATGATACGACCAGTGTAATAGTAGTAATAGTTAACCGTTTAGACTGTAGGACTGATCCTTTATTAGCAGAATCAGCATGACCAACGCTCGATGTTTTACGAAGCTGAAATATGAAGTATAAATGGATCATGAAAAGCCCAAAAAGAATCTAAATGCATAAACATGAAGATAAGCAAAGTAAAAGCCCGCGGAAGAAGTCAAAATTCATAGATTTTGTCGTAAATGACAGTAGTTTCAAGGGGAAAATCTAAAAATACGTTTAAAAATCCAAGAATATGCGCAATACTATAGACATAAATTGTATTGTCACAACATTATCCATGCTCCTACAGAGTTAATGGCAGAATGGCGAGTTTGATAATTAGGCCTGATAGGTGGTATTTAATATCATCAGTTTGAAAGGCAAATATTTAGACGACCATATCGAATTTTTCAAATAGTTGTTAATAATAACACTTTTAAGAGTGTGGATCAAAGCTATTTTAGTACTGAAAATCGATTGTGAAAATCGGCTGGAACAATCATCCCACTAATTTCGAATTGTTGTCCTTATATTTTCGCTTTCTTTGATGTAAATTAATATTTATTATAAACATTAATTGCCCTTTTCAATTTTAATTTATTTTCCAGATCATATATTTTTTGAATTGATCTTTAAGCAAGAATATACTTTTTTTTATTGATAGTATTGATTACTTTCCTTTGTGCTTTTAGTCACATGTAATGCGTGACTCGTGACTGAGGATTTAGAAATAGAATAATAGTCACAGTCCCTTGTCACTATCTTGGCTGAATGTTGATTTTGACAAAGATAATTGATAATTCAGAAATGAATAAGATGCATATCATTTTATTCTGTTTGTTCGAGTTTTGGAACAAGAACATCTTTACCAAATGTATAGAGCCACCCCGATGCCACCGTTTTCTATTATCTAGGTCTATAGTAATTGGACACTGGTATTAATATTTATTAATAATGAAATGAAGCAAATATAATCAAAACCAAAGATGAGTCTAACGAGGTTTTGTAATGGCAATATATGAAATGAAATCTGTTCGTGATGTCTGTAAAATTATTACTATCGCTAGGTAATCGCTCATCGCGTTTTTCTTTTTTCACAAAATATGCTAAGAAAGCGACAATCATTATCTGGTCTAATTTCACAAAATTGCCGAGAAATCGAAACGATGGCTTATATGGAATCATAATCCTTATCCATAGCGTTAAAGGGTATTTTACCAATGAAGTTCATTATTTGTTTGACAGGTGTCTGACAACTAATGTCAGTAAAACTAAACTGAATATTAGACTGTTGATATCAAGACCATGAATACTGTTGTTATGTCGAGTCCAAAGATATAACGATTCTAAAGAAAATAGTGATATTAGCACATGTTAGATAAATGGTTGCTGACTGAAATCATGTCACAATCTGATAGCGAGTTTGGCACAACAATTTCGTGGTTACTTTTATTTTTATTATCTATCACAGCATGATTTATTAACCATTTAGTTGATCAACTGACCATAAAAATGAATGATAGCTTCAGTAATAGGCTATACCGACATTTCTAATGATGGGTCACGTAAATATCATTGAAATCAGTCTAAACAATGGAATATTCCGATCATATAGAGACAATAAGGATAATTTCCGGTGATCAAAGCCATTCTGGGAATCTCTTCTTACTTTCAGGCCATATCTCAGCTCCTAAGAAATCAAAAAGAAAACTATACCGATCATGTCGGTTCTCAAAATGTTGAACCCAAAGAAGGTTCCATCATTTTTTGCTGTGTCATGATATGATTCGATAACAAGCTATCTCAGTTTTACTAACTTGCTGTTATAGGCCTATATATTTATGTGAAATGATGTACTCGTAATGGACGACACGACTATAGGTTCGTTCAATTTATCCAATAATAATTCCATTGACAAAATTTCTATGAAATGGTTTTGTATCATTGCTTTCAATAACATACATTTCTTACAATTGTCTATTGGGCATTATAAATATAGCTCTGTATCTCGCCTATATTGGAATATTCGTGACATAGCGTTAACAGTTAACGCATAGAAAGCTTAATTTTTTCGTTTTTCAATAATTTCAGAGATTTTCAGTAAAAATTGTCAAGACAGATGCCGAAACATTTTAAAGATATAATTACTATACTTCAAACAATCTTTATTCTTAACTTATTATTTTCATAATCTTACAAACAAATTTTCATAAATAAAAAGGCTTTTATAATAAAAACCTTCCGGTTGAAATGACTAATATAGCGTAAAACATTTTACATTTCCTTAGTATTTTAAAGTTACTTTTCCGGTAGTAGTTCAAAAAGCGAAAGGTATTCTTATGCGTATTTTGTACAGGATACGCTAACAAAGTAACAAATTGACTGAACAATCTAGCATATCAAAATATTTTCTATGGATAAGAGCAGAATATCGCGATTAACAGCAGATATTTCGATAAAATTAGCCAATATATACGGAACCCTGGATAGAAGAAAATAACATTTAAAATCGTTTCCTATCTTTGTCAAATAATAATGTTCCACTATAAATTTGAAATTAAAGATAGTGGACAACAGCCATATACGTCCACCACGGCATGCGGATGGTAAATTTTCAAGATTTTGGGACAAGGGCAACAACTCTGCTTCTAACGGTCGAAAATAGCTCAAATTCGAACTTGATCTTCGTTTTATGAATATGTCTACACATACCGAATTATATTTGATTCCATCAAAAAATCTAGTTTTTAGAGCGTTTACAAGCAAATGTTAACGGACGGACGGACCGACCGACCGGCAGACCTTCGTTTCATGAATATGTATGCACATACCGAATTTCATTTCATTCCTTCGAACACTCTAGTTTTTAGAGTGTTTACGAGCAATTGATGTTGATAGAAGCACTTACTGTATAGAGGTTAAAGGGCGATAACTCCTCAAAACTGATGTAAGAGGCCTAAATCTTGAAAAAGCCTTAAATTTAATCAGAAGGAAACTAATCTTTCTCAAACCTTTCGATTTAGGTCCAAAAAAATCCATTTTAAGTTTCATCAAAATCAGTTGAAAACTAAGAGAGTAATAGCATATTCAAGATTTTGGGGCGAGGGCAATAACTCTGCTTCGGTCGAAAATAGCTCAAATTCGAACTTGATCTTCGTTTTATCAATATGTATACACATACCGAAATTCATTTGATTCCTCAAAAATTCTAGTTTTTAAAGCGTTTACAAGCAAATGTTGACGGACGGACGGACCGACGGACGGACAGGGGTGCCGACAATATACGTCCACATAGAGAGATGTGGGCGTATAAAAACTCTTGCATTTTAGCTCTAATGGAAATAACAATCATTTCTTCAGTGCATATACAATTGAAACAGCAAGTAAGTATCGTTACTATCAAAATAGATTATGTCTCACTTGATATATTTTGACATTTAGATTTTCCATTTTTCATGGTAAAAACTGGCATTAAATAAACGTTTTATGACTCTGGAAGAAGCATTTGTATTTAGATGACTAGCATGAAATCACATATTCATATATATATATTTTAAAATTCATTGTATCTTCCCTTTGGGCAGAATGTTAGATAGAACCATGTCCTTGTGTATTGTGTTTTTGTATTATTATAGCGATATAGTGGACACAAAACAATGACAAAGAAATAACAGAATTTAAAACGGATTTAACTTTTAGTACTTACCTGTCGTATTATTGAAATGTTAAAGAAGAGAACAATCAATGTTGTTACGATACCAGAAACAGCAATTAGGCCTAAAATACCACGATGGAACATTGCACCGTCTCCAGGAGTGAAGTTATAGGCACACACAAAGTTGGAATTGTAATAGTAGTACGGTGTTGTTATCCCACACAATGGAAATATGGTCACTAGCACAAAATAAAGCAACAGCGTCACTAATGCAATTTTAACACTTTTAAGAGTCACTTGCATCCGATAGAAGATAGGTCGCACTAAGGCTAAATATCTACATGATGACATAATCACTATTATTCCAGCCGAGTACATAACAGTAACAGTTCCTAACCATCCCATAATATCACAGGATATATTCTGCAACATAACACCACACGTCATCCAACCACCTAACCACATTGTGGTATACACCACAGTTGAAAACAGGTCATTGATTGTCAAGGTCGTCACTAACAAGTGATCGATACTTTCTGTTAAACATTTCATTCGAATTATAATGACCAATGAAATCAAGTTAAATATTAATGTCAACACCAAGATAATTGGGATTTCCGCTTCCGTTAAATCAAGGCTGCAATTATCGTAGGTTATATTAACCGCCATATTCAGATAAAAATAGATACTATTTTGAGCTAAAATAATTCAATTGTTTTGATCATTGAAACATGTTCAACGTATGACAGGAACATTACAAGTACCTAAAACATCTCATGCCATCTATCTGCGATTCAACGTTCAAGATTTATTTAAGATAACACAAAAAATACAAGAAATACTTTTCTATGCAAACACTTTTCTGTTTTTTTCACTTCACCATCAGTAGCGATGCTTAAGCTTTAATCTGTCGTTTTAAAGTTTCCATGTAATACTGGATCAATTTACATCAGTCGTCATCACAACTACAATAGAAGTAAGACATCAGTTTTTAACAATATTAAAGCTCAGTTGAAACTTCAGTTGATATCTACAAAATAGAATAACGTGATAGATATCGCCTTAATGCTTTACGAGCCTTTGCAATCCAATTTCATATATCCGTAGCCCTAAAACTGTTCATAATTGAAATATTGACTCAGGTTCACCTGCAATTCATTGAACTATCGTAATGTTTTGAATATCACGGCGAGAAGGGAAACTTATTATATTATAACAAATTATTATAATTCTTTTTATGTATTCAGGAACAGTAAATATAGACCTACAACTACTCGAACCATTCAGGCCTATTATGAAATGATATACCCTTAATGGATGGATATGGACAATGAATATCGACCTTTATTAATAATTGCGAGGAGGATTTAAACTGTTTCTAGGTCTGTATAGGATAAAGTAAATGAAGTACTCAAAATGAATGTTGATGATGATGGTTATTAATTTGGGAGTTTTATCAAGTTTTAACAAGCTATTGAAAACAGTCTCAAGTTGAATGACGATTCAAAGCATCGCATCGTTGCAATTGGCATAAACCAAATTCTCATATCGATAGATTGGCCGTCAAAATTCGGTATTAATAGACAGTCAGACAATAGTGATTGCGATGATCAGAATCGCCAATATGCCCCCAAGTGCTAATAGCTATTGAAAACCCAGTTGCTAATAGCTTTTGAAAACCCAGTTGCTAATAGCTTTTGAAAACCCAGTTGCTAATAGCTTTTGAAAACCCAGTTGCTAATAGCTATTGAAAACCCAATTGCTAATAACTATTGAAAACCCAATTGCTAATAGCTATTTAAAACCCAGTTGCTAATAGCTATTGAAAACCCAGTTGCTAATACCTTTTTAAAACCCAGTTGCTAATAGCTAATAGTTGCTAACCCTAACCCTAGCTTTTGAATACCCAGTTGCTAATAGCTTTTGAATACCCAGTTGCTAATAGCTTTTGAAAACCCAGTTGCTAATACCTTTTTAAAACCCAGTTGCTAATAGCTATTGAAAACCCAGTTGCTAATAGCTTTTGAATACCCAGTTGCTAATAGCTTTTGAATACCCAGTTGCTAATAGCTTTTGAAAACCCAGTTGCTAATACCTTTTTAAAACCCAGTTGCTAATAGCTAATAGTTGCTAACCCTAACCCTAGCTTTTGAATACCCAGTTGCTAATAGCTTTTGAAAACCCAGTTGCTAATACCTTTTTAAAACCCAGTTGCTAATAGCTATTGAAAACCCAGTTGCTAATAGCTTTTGAATACCCAGTTGCTAATAGCTTTTGAAAACCCAGTTGCTAATAGCTATTGAAAACCCAGTTGTTAATAGCTTTTGAAAACCCAGTTGCTCTTAGATTCAGTCAACACGCGACCTTCTACCTCCGTTCCCCTTGAGAAATTGCAGCCATCGAGCAACAACCATATTGTATTCCTTATTGTCAATTTTTTTAAATTATCAACAAGGATTCATGTCATACGACATGTGTTAATATTGATAATATGCCGGAATAATTAAGACAACCGGACATATTAACATCAACAATGTTGAAAAGAGTCATTATTTAAAACGGAAAGCCCGGAAGGCACCATAACCACAAAGCAGTTCACCGTTTAAATACCGTCAAATAACTCCTTGTGTTGTATTATGTCTGATTTTACCATAGGATGTTAGGTAAAAGCACATGTATCTATTCCGTAGGAAATGTCAAACTGTAATTTCAAATATATACGTGTACTTACCTACTTTAATCTTTGTACAAATATAAAGTCTGACATTCCTGTTAAAAATCGCTTCCAGAATCACTTGCACTACATGGCACTATATGAGCTACTGTTAGATGGTATGAATTTCCTTTTTGCGACTACAATAAAAAAAATACCACTGTATGAAACATTTCCTTACTTTTTTTAGTCGGTTGTCTGATTGGTCAATGAATAAAAAAGATTAGTTTATGCTGAGCAAATCGAGGGTTACAGATACTTTGAATTCATGAGATTCAAATTTACATTTTGACGAGAATGTGATTACAGATATTTCAACTTCCACTCGTTTTCTATTTCATTATACATGACTATCGTGTCTCTTAAGAGTAAGGTAAAGAACTTACCTTATAAAACATTAATATGTTAAGAAACTTGCAGGTTAAAACTAACCAACAGTTCTTATAACACATATAATATTATGCAAAATATTTCAAATCGAATACAGCTATCAAACCGATAAACTCGACAACCATGTATGAAGTGGTTTGTCGTGTTAAAATGATAGGATGCACACATACAATCAATTGTGTCATGTCCGTTAATTAGAGAAATTGTCGTTTTCTGGACAATTAACCATTTATTGTTAATATATTGTTCTCGTTCACACCACTTCCATGACTACCTCACTTTAACCCTAGGGTATTCCAACTTTTATAATCAGATTGGTTTATTCCACCTTTCTAAATTTTCTAAATGAACACTACACCATCTATGATAATAAAAGAAGGGAACCTTGCCAGGAAACCATGCACACCCTCAACCGATATCTTTGTTGATATCTGGGCGTTCTGTGGTCATCCATTTCTGATTATTTCAGGAATCACGGGCGTTGTGAAAACGGAATGGTGAAAATAAAAACCTACAAGTGAACCCGATTCACACAAAAGACAAGCAAACCTCTTTGAATCTCTTTAAAGTAGGATAAATATGTTGATTCTAATTTTTACTGTTAGTGTTTTGTATCCAACGTTATTTTATAATTATGGATTATGGGTGATTGGCTGAATATATAAATCACGCGCTTTAACCGATTTCATCATACAAACCTAAACCTAATTCTTAAGATGGATTATCGTAGTAATTTTCATGGTACAAATGTGGATTGTACCAATTTCAGGATCAGAGTTATTGATTGAAGTTAGTCCTATGGGACTGCATGATATTTGGATCAAAGCTATACTATGACTTAATGTTAAAATATACATAAATATATAACAGACTTTTAATTATTCTCTTCAAATAGTAGCAGAGAACATAATTTCAAGTGTAGGGCTGATTTATTCATAGAAAAATTATGACGTAAGAGTGAGCTTGTTCTATTTTAGCTCACCAAATCTGGCCGTACACGTTCTCAGACGTGATGAATATCAGACGCACTATACAGATAAGATTTCGTTACGGTTAGATGTGACGAAATCACATCCCTATATCACGTCTGTGGAAATAGTAGATTTTGAACAAGGTCTGTTATGGAGATGCCAATTAAGACAAATGTTTCACTTTTCATGTTTCATGTTTCCTTTGAATTTTCAAATTAATTCTCATGGTCTGGATTTATGATTATTTCATTATATTTTTTATTATAATTTAGTATAACCTGCAAGAGAGCTAATAAAAATGACTAGACAACGAAAGTAAGTCGTGTTTTCGGCAGTTAAAAAGACTCAAAATTCCACTTTTAAATAATCAAAACATAACTTACTGCCGAATTCATGTAAACGGCCTCATTCACTTTAATATTCATGTCATATCAAAATTAGTTCTTCATGAACTGGACTTCTTGCTTCCAGTGAACTTGTTTGCTTATGTTTCTACTTAATGCAAATTTAGATCCAAATATCCAAACATATCCCTGCCAGATAATATGAGTTATGTCAAATAGGGGACAATAGATAGGTTGCACATATGCGCCATCTCATCCAGTGATGATTCAATGAATAACGTAAAAAAGTCCAAGCAATAATATAATATACGTTTTAAGTGTTTGAAAAAAGACAAAATCCGTCGTTAGAGAAAATTCTATTTCTAAGCTACATATTATTTCCTTAAATTGAAAATCAGGCTTTGACAATGTTTAATCTGTAATATTGCCAAACGAAAAACAGACAAAGCTTTACTACTTAAAATAAACATCAAACATTCTACTGTACAAAGCCAAGCCTGTTATTTTTGAAAGAATTGAAATGTTCAATAGAAAATGAAGAGTAAATAAAAGCCTTACCATTATATACAATGTAGCTTCAATCAATGCTATAGACATGATAAAATCTAAACAAAGCGAGGCAATAGTTACTTAATATTTACATTTAATGCTCATTGACCAAATTGTTTTTTATTTTTCTATTAACAATCTGATTTGTGAACCGTATCAAATTTGTTTAGTTTCGAAAAATGTCTCGAATGCTATATTCTAAAATAGATTTTGTTATTGTAGCCCTTCGTGAAATATAATTTGTTTTTAAAGAAAAATGTACGGGTATTCGCATATCCAAGATCTCCGCCAACAACTGTGCGATATGTTGGCCTCCTCCGGACTCGTGGACGAGCACGTAAAACATATGTGCGCAAATTTTCGGTCTAGTCTAAAGCAGAAAAATTAGTCCATGCCTTTGTCACATCTAAGCTAGATTACTGTAACAATATCCTATTCGGCTTTCCTGACTACAAAATAAAGAAAATACAGCATATATAGAAATCAGCTGCTCGGCTGGTCACCAGATGGAAGCTGCATTGTCACGAGGATGTGACGCCGCTACTATTTTAGCTGCATTGGCTCCCGATGAAGCAGTGGATTCTGCACAAAATTTTCGGTATTATTTTTATGTTGATCCCTCATGTCGAGTCGGTGCCGCGCTGCCTTTCTGAATTAATAACAGTTCACACTTCTCCTCATAGCACTTAGAACTCGGTTGAGACGAAATTCTCCTTCAAAGCTCACGGGAAAAAAAATAGCAAACGGTGTGAAGACAGAGCCAGACAGAGCAAAGTATATGCACGTAAACAATGGAAAAGTCTCAAGACAAAAAAAAGATCGCCTTGTACATATGACTCTTTTAAAGGGAAACTGTGATTTTTACAAATGTTTACAAATAATATTAATTAAGATGGATAATTATAAGAGAAATTGTTTGAACTCATGTCACATTATGACAAAAATTATTATTATTATAGCTCAATCATTTTTTAGTCAATGTAAAGACTGTTGAGATATTTTAATGTAATGGTCTTTAAAAAATAAACTATTATTATTTTTATTATCATTAAGATCCTTATACAGATAGGATTCGCCTCAGTCTACCTTTATTCCTGTTTGAACAGTTTTGTTGTTGAGTCCACAAACTTCCGTACATGGGAGAAATGACTTAAATCTCCAACTTAATGCAGTTGGTGCTATAGGAGGCATAGAATATGTGATATGCTAGACGAATGTCCACTGAGTCAGAAGTTGGTTGACTGTGCCTACATAATGAACAACAAAAATCGTACGGTAATAGATGATTTTTTTTCAGACACAATGTCGAATTATTATTCGCATCTTTGCGAAAAAATGACGCACTTGCTAACAGTTCCGCATTTTATCTAAAATATATCCACACCTTCCAGCCTGTCATTCGTTTTTCGAACGCAGTGCGGCAGGCATAGGGATTCACCACAGAACATTAATTTGTTAAGATGGCGTTAGATGGAGATGGGAAATGAGTTTCAAAAAACGCTGCACAAAGTAGAGATTCGTGATAAAACAAGATGCAAGTTAAAAGTTAAGATAATTAGATACGTTAACTAAGGATGTCTCTGTAATACTGTCTTTGGTAATATCATTTCTTTAACTGAAATAGCTGAAAATATAGGAATTAATGGTCTTCTGATACATCAATACTTATCTAAACACAAATCCTGTTATATGAAGCAAACTCTTTTCATGATAATATCAAGATCTTACAATCGGTTTTGTCAACGTATTGCTGAGGACCAAATCCCGACTGATCGTTTATAACAGCACGTTTGTCACAACTAGCAATATCAGCAGTGCATGGATGCTGCTTGCATCTGGAAGTGAATCCTTCACTAAGTAGCCACATTAAAGTCTATAACTTTTCAATATAATTAATGACTGATAAGTGACCACTTTCATTATGCAACCACAATAAATCCCCCCACGACTTTTCAATATAATTAACGACCGATAAGCGACCATCTTCATTTACACCCCCATGAACTTAAAATGACCACCACGGAGATGAGACCGTTTTTTAAGTATTCCCTTGAGTGGTCTCTTTATACAGTTTCTACTGTATATAAATGAATTTCTAGCGATTTCGGCGTGAAAGATAATCTTTTACGGTTTCGTTTGTGCATCTGTGATAATAAAGTGTTAGAGTTTTCTCTCGTCCAGAAAATTTGAGGTGTTTCGAATATAATATATATTTTATTTGGGTAAGTTGTGAATTAGTTCATTATATAAAATAATTAAACGTTATCTCAACTTACAGTCATTTTCTTCCGGACACAAAACACTTGAACAGATCGTCTTACATCTTGTCGCATGTAAGTTCTTTTTAGTTGTTGACTAGTCTGTATCATAACGTGACGAGGTTGTAATGGTTTGTGTTGATTTCCTGTACTACAACATGCAAAATGCACTTAACCGTACAGACTGCACTTAAAGATTCGGACTGCACTAATCAATACAAATACTTGCTGGTGCGAACTTCATTGCATTGGGAAATTCATCTGATGCTAGAGACAGTCTGAGCATTCAGTCATAAACACTTCTCTTTCTTCTAATGCATAAAAATAAATGTTTATTTTTGTTGCCTTTTGCCATTAGGTGAAGATATTGGGGTATAGTCGTATAGATATTTGTATTACCAGCTAATATAATTCTTGGTAGTTTTTCATAATATTAACCCGACATTCGATTTTCTTTAAATTGAACATTAACGCCACTTACATCAAAAATGAATACAAAAATTTAAACGACTATATCCCTTTAAAGTATTGTCAATTGATATGCTATTGTTGGAAATTATTTAAGTGTGGAAAGTGTGTATGTAAGTATGTTTTTTCTTTACTTTACAAAATATAACTTGGATTAATTTTCACGAACTATAAAAGATAGTAACATGGGTATAACCTACATCTGTAGAATAATGTTTTACAATCCATTGTCAATGTCTGAAAGTGATACGAGCACTGTTAAACAATTGACGTTACCGGTACTGAAAAGCACACTTTCTTGCATTAGTGTTCAGAAGCACATAGTGGCGACGTAAATTTCTGTTTAATCTAATGTCTTATATCGAAAAATCTTAATTTCAGGTTTCCGGATTTTAAAGCAATAAGAAGAAGATTTTAAAGCTTTAATTGAAATATAACTTATTATAGAAAGAAATACAACATTACAGATCACAGGCCTCAGTCAATCCATATTGTTTACCATCATCACATAAACAGTTCTTAGTCTGACTCACTTCTATCAACAAGTCCGGATCCACACAGCTATTCCTTACAGCTTTCCTTACAACGTCTTGTGTTTCTGCTGACGGTTGTGGCTTACGACTTAGTATGGCTATCTGAGTACTGTCGTGAACACAGTACGTCATACCATCTAGACATTGATAAATAACGGCGTATGTTTGGTAGTCGGTTGATACGATCTCGTGTAAGTGAAAGTTAAAGATCCACATCATTCTTGTGGACGACTTGTCAATCATGGCTTCAACTGGGTTTTTAAAACACATGTTTTCCATTATACCCGCACCTAGTAGGTAAATAACGTATTAGTATTTTATCAGTTAGTCGACATAATGACAAACTGACTGTAAAACCTTTGAAACCTAGTCTGCATATTTCAATTGAATGTCAGATGCAAAAACAAATGTTAAAATATAAATCCAAAATACCCCATCGTTGTACTATGTGCAATTGATCTTGGTTCGCTTCAGCGCTACACCGGTGACTATATAGTAATTCCCGAAATCACACAAAAAGGCAAGAAAACATATTTTGACTAACTAGATAATTTGTTCAGGGAAAAAACCTTGTGCGACTCTAATTTTGATATATTTTTACCGTGATGACTTATGTCAGTAATTTTTTTATAGGATGCCATAGCTAAATGCGAGGTATATCTTTTAAATGATATTGACATCTTACCATAGGTAATGTTCCAATTGCCATCATCTGTGAGTTGATAAAGCGACTGAACATTTTCTAGTAGTGGTGCATCCGACTTGCCGGTACCATGATAGTACCAAGACGTCATATACCATTTTCCTTGGAATTTATCCTTATCTAGTTCCTCTTCGAGAAAATCTGTACTCATGATACATGGTGCTGATCCCGAACTAACTAAAGTTGTCCATAAACCGAAGAACAGAATACTGGGTAATATAACTTTAAACAACTCCATTGCTGACGAGCAATTTGAACAAAACTATAAGTATTAAGACATTAATTAGTTTTAAAAAATCGGGAAAACAAAATATATTTACAAGAAAATGTCTCCTCTTAAATGTTAACATATATTTATAAACAAATAATAAAGTTTTAAGGAAGTACTTTTCTTCAGAAGAAATAGAAAAACATTTGACAAATACGTCACTTAAAGAAATTTGGACACAAACACGAATATTGTAAAAATGAGTCAATGATTAAAACTGGTGTCCCCAAGTCCTTTGTCAACCTTTTAAATTGGATCTTTTGACAAACTTGAGACGCCAACAAGTCCAGTCATCAGACTATAGACAAGAAAAAATGTATTAATATAGCGCTTCATTAGTGAATAACTAATAACGGGAAAAATTTCGTATTTACTTTCTACTGACAAAACAGTAACGTTTGAAATAATAACACAACTCGATAATGAAATACTTAGATAATGAAAAATATCGGTCAACGAAATATATGGTTGTTGAATACAAAATACTGAAGGGCCGTTTACACGAGAGCAAAATCACCGGGTCCACCAAGGGTCGGCCCGGGGGGTAGTTGTTCACACGTCGAAAACTCTGAGAGTCGACTTCGGGGCCGCACTCCAGTCTTCACTAGGGTTGAACTCCAATTCGACCTGGGTTCATCAGTTTATGCTAATAGATGGCTACAACTACGTCTTGGTTGCCCAGTTTTGAACTCTGGGAGGCAACCTGGGTCAGTAAACTCGTGTAAATGGGCCTCATGTTTTACAGCTTACGACAGTTGTAAAATACTTCTTAACAACCCCAACCGACGCAACCAAAAGTAAACGTTTGCGCAGAAGATTGGTATTGGTATGTATGGTAGACATAGAACGAACTGAAAGTTCGAATATTGAATGATGAATGATGAATGAATAACCACACCCTCACAACATCAAGCTATTCCGAACTGCATCTTATATCTTGACTTCATTGGGCTCTTTTCTTATATCAGGGGAGTTTGTCAATGTAGCGAATTAATTAGGATGAATACAGCTTATGAGAGTTTCCAACAGAAAATCTGTAACCGATGAGCCATAATGTTTAGTCTTTATGTCGACGGCTCCGATAGGCTGTATTCACTAGCTTAAAGGCCAATCAAATTAATTCGTTCGGCAATACAAGAAAGGTGGTTAATGCAGTCAAGGTATAGGCGTAGTTCAGTATAAAATTATTGGTATTTGTTTTTTGTTTTGTTTAAGCTATCCAAATATACTCATAGCCGTACTCGTAAGGGATCATAGAACGTCAACAAAGCCAAATAGCCAAATATGTAGTTTTATGAAATATCGAAAGCTGAAGCAAACCAGCTAAGACTGAAAAGCAAAATTTGTTGTCTATTGTGTCATAATATGATCTAGACCAAAACGAAATGTATCACATTAATCAGATGAACAATCCACAAATATATCATTCCGATGTACAGTTTCCAGTAAATTTCAAACTTTCCTAAGATCGCAGATATAGTACCCAAAAAATATCAATATGAGCTTACCTCCGGAGTAGTACTTTCTGAATTCGACAAATTGACTAAAAAAAATATAACAGTATCGTTAACTGGAAACACCTTCAAATTCTACAACAGAAGTGACAAAATATTTGGTAAAAAGCTTAAGAAGGATTAAAGGACGGGTTTGGTTGTTTAAAATATTGAGAATATTTTGAAAGGAGGTGTTAAGTACCCAACGTGCAAAATGAATAACAATTTTAGTTTTTAAACTGACTTGTATAATGAGAGGTTAATAGAAGAAACTTTAGATAATTAAGACCGTTTTATCAACACACTCCTTGTAGTCCAAACAATCTGATCTTATCTGACTCCTACGATGGGAAAGTCGTTCATATACTTTACTATCGTAAAGAAGTGGACAGGCAGAATTCAAGCATGGCAGAGAGAACCTTGAGGATGACCTGCATCCAGAAAGGTCTTTTAACACCAACCATTCTGGAGTGTTTGACAATATCCTGATGTTTGACATGGTGATGGTCTATATATTTGCAGTGTTGTCGGCATCTCTCATGAGAGGGTTTAGCACATATCACAAACCAATTGGGAAAGGCAAATGTTTCTGCAATATTTGTTGTAGTGGATGAGACCCATTTCCCTGAATGAAACAGTAAATAACAGGTCGGTAATATCATACATGTACTTGTCATGATGCCGTTTCCAAAGTGAAATGACTTTTTTTTGAGGGGGGTGGGAGGTCGAAAATTTCGACATCCGGGCATTGAAGCATCGATGCCAAATAGTGAAGAGAACTATGTAGAGAAATAAATATCAAACATTGACTTGGTATGGGTCTTTCAGAGTTAGGTCTAGAACTATTCAGCTAGCCTTCACAGCCGACAGATTGAAACACGATACCAAATGGATTGGGGGCGATTATCAAAGAGCTGTTAAGTGTGGAAATGGAATAATCTAAACTAATAATGGCACCGACATCAGATGTGATTAGGATGGCTTTCAATCTAATTAAAATTATATTACAATTTCGTTTCGTTATTATATTTTGTTTGTAGGTCTCCAGTCTCTAATTCTAATTATATTCGATGGCTTTCTGAAAGGGATGAAATCACTTCAATACTCCTAATAGTTTTCAGTTAAAGTACACTTATCACTTTTCAAATTAAAAATCATATACTTTGAAGATGCATTGAATAAATTACTAATTGGTGTTAAATCAAATTCGGTCAGAATTATCCACATATCTATTTTCATTACAAAAGACAATAGAAATAGAGTATTCAGCAAATATAGGCAATAACTCTATTATCTCATCATTTGAACATTAACTTTATGTTTTATCGATTGGTTTTGCCTTGATTCTGTAACTCTGTAAGTATGATCCAGCACTCTTTCTGGGAACGACTCATCAATAAATCTCATTGCCTCAAAATACTCCTGAACTTTCCTGAATAAATATATACATACATACCAAGTATGAGTTAAATATACAAGAAGTTGTCAAACTGTGATGGACCGGGGTTTGGTAAAGGAATAGAAAATATAAACAAATGTATTCACTTTTTTTCCACTGTTTAATTACTGATTTATACATTTCTTTCTCAATATCTTCACATGTTTACTTAAACACTAATCAAAATGAATCTTTGTGTACATTATTACAATTCCTGTGGTTACTTGGCCCTAAAATCCATCCATTGCTGAATTTCTGAATATTCAGTTCACATATTAATAGTAAGATTACATAATTCTTCATGCACTTATAGCCTTTTTTTTCCATATAAATAACAAAGAAGGATTGGTTTATTTTTTCTCTGCATCACAAGATTATGATGTTCATATTTCACATGTCAGCTCCATCAAAAGCAGACATTTGAGCTTCATACTCAAGCATCCATAAGCTGTAAAAGCTCCTTCAGGTAAGAGCAGATAATTTGATCCTATCACCATCCTTTCATTATCAAACTTCAAATAAAACTTGGGAAAGCCCCACAAGCAACTCATTGTCATCAATTCACAGAGCATCAACATACAACAAAAGCTCCACCAGCTAAGAGTAAGTTTTTACGAGTAAATTGTAAAGCTAATACTGGACTAGCTTTAGTATGATAAGTACCTAGTAACAGATTGGATCCATCAACTCTGAAAAACAGTAATGATAATTTCATGGTTAGTACATGTGTTTGAAACAGTTCATAAAATTCTTACAGCGATCTGTGTCTATGATTTGATAGGACTGACAGATGCACCTTTCTCAAAGAGACAGATGAACGATTTGGGGGGTTGATTTGAGTCTTGAATATATGTAAAAACTCTTCAGAAGCACTATAAATGTATGGAAATTGCATAATTCCTTCAAAAATATCTCAAACTAGGAATTTCTTTGCCTATATCTATACATGACATTGTCTCCCGAATTTTTTTTTTAACTTTCAAATGCAGATAATTCTGGACACACATGGATTTGAAGGCTCAAATATCTATGGTGAGCTGTGAACACAATTACTGATTGGCTAAAAGATTTAAGTATGATGGGTCAAAAAGTCATGCACCTGTCCCTTTAAGATTGAATGCAAATGAATATTTCTCTTCACTTTTTATGGAATTTTTTAAAAATATAATTATTTATTGAATGAAAAAAATAGATTATAACGATTTAGTGGATTGATTTTGAGAATACAAATGAAAAACACAATGGTCAACATAAACATTTCTTTGCTTGGGTAACATAAAATCCAGTTGTTGCAGAAAAAGTAAGGACAACAACAGTACTTACATCTGTAATGTACTAGGTATACTAGCATCTACATCAGTATCTATATCTTCATATATCTTATTAATATCCCATGTTCTTACAGTATTATCTAATCCTCCTGTACAATAAACATAACTTATTACTCTCACTCACTAATACATAATGCTTATCAAAAATAAGTTAACTTCAGCATAAACAAAAAAGAGAAAATTAAACAGCAAGATAGCTTGCCAGGTAATATACGCCCACTGGCAGCTTTAATTTTGAATAGAAATATTTAGCAGTACAGTAACAATCACCAGTATGAAATATTCAACCTTCAGTCATACATTTCTTTTGAACTCTTTAGGGCGATACTGAATAATATTGAGTATGAGTTATTGCCCTAGTTCTTGAAAACGTGTTCAATCTTTAGCTCGTGAAAACTCTAGAAGACAAATATTCAATTTCAGCGCGGTACTGAATAATAAAACCAAGTTTTGTCAAAATCCGTCAAGAATCATGCCTTCTAGAGCTTTTACTTGCTACAAATTGAACGAGTTTTCAAGAACAAGGGCAATGACTCATACTAAATATTTTTTGATTGCTATGCGTTCTTCGAACGCACTGCATTGTTTTGCAAATGACTATTTTTTTTTGTTTTTTTTTTTGTCTACTTCTGGTCACGCTCCCCAGCCAAAACTGCACATGTCACACATTGTCTGACATTATTATTTCTTATAATTGCGTGTCGCTACTGTTTAAATGTAAAATGACGCATTTTCTTCCAACCGGAAATGACATATGACGTTAACCATTCATTACGTATTTCGAATTACTGCTCTAATTCTGAATGTATTTTGACCGTAATTTTGTTTTGTTCATTACTTTAAACCAATGACTAAAAGATAGCACTTTATAAAATTTCAGATTTTGACTTTTGTCGCTGACTTTTTTTGTTTTAATTTTAGCGTTTTTTTCAACATCTACAATTTTATTTCAATCGGTCTAAAAATTTAATAGTAGATAAGCATTTTGATTCCTGACAAAAATCTATTTTCAAAATTTCGATATCACTTCCGGTTTTGATGTCATTCACCTCTAAACTTGAAATTTCAATTTCCGGAATTTTGTAGGTATTTGAAAAATTCTTTTTGAAATTAGTTAAAATTGTCCCTATAACAATTTTGGAATGAAAAAATTTGAACCGGAAGTAATGTGTTAGAAGCCATCTTGATGTGACCAATTTTTGTAAAAATCGATATTAAGCTTCAGGGGTAAATCTGATTTGTGTGATTTTGGTGTCTAAAGAATCTGCAATCGATTGCTAACAAAACTTAGGAAGCCAATTTTTGAATTTTGGATTTGTATTTTTTTTATTTCCGGTTTTATGTTTTCAGTAATTGTCAAAAATATTAAGGCTCATATCTAGTGACTTTGACCTTTGGTGACCTTGTGACCTGAACAAAAGTTGTTGCCCCATACGAGATATATCCGATGATATCCTCACTTTTGTTGTGCATCGTTAACTTCCGATTCTACAGCCATTGGAAAATCATGATTTTTAACTTTGAACACCTCTGTCACGTGACCTAATTAACATACGACAAAAATTCTTATATATTCTTTGAGTGCATAAAATCTCCTTTTTGGTGATACATCACACTTGATATTTTGATCAAAATTGCGTGTTTTAAAAATCGAAAATTTTGTACTGACTTCTATAGTAACTGTGCGTAAAATCACGGTGTCTATAATTTACCAACAGTCACCGTTGCCCTAAAAAAAAGTTTAACTACGAATATCTCATGATCTTATGATTGTAAAGACTTGAAATTTTGAACATTATTTAACAATGTACACATCATCACACACAAATTAAAATTTTTGAAGTGGGCGTGGCACATCCGGTGTGCATTTGCCTTTACCTGAAATATTTGCAATTGTTATAACTCTCATAGTTTTCAATTGTCACCCTAGAAATTTTGCATGAAAATAGATCACTGCTTAGGACAATTTGTGATAAGATTACAGTTGTTTGCATTCTTTACTTTAAAAAAGGGAATAGGTTTAACAATTTTATAAATTTTCATTTTTGATCTTTAACATGAATGACCTTGACCTTTGCATGGTCAAAGGTCATTGACTAAGGATGACCATTCTTACTTTGATCTTTGATGTCCGATATATACTTCCGGTTTTGCAGACGTCCGAAAACAGCAATTTTCGAAACTTCAAAGGCTCATATTACTTTTATTTGACATTTGTTGACCTTTTGACCTGGACAAAAGTTTTTGCCCCTTACGAGATATATCCGATAATATCTTCACTTTTGTTGTGCATTGTTAACTTCCGGTTCTACAGCAATTTGAAAATCGTGATTTTTAACTTTGAAGAGCTCTGTCACGTGACCTAATTAACATATAACAAAATTTCTTATATATTCTTAGAGTGCATGATCTCTCCTTTTTGGCGATATATCACACTTAAAATTTTGATCAAGATTGCGTGTTTTAAAAATTGAAAATTTTGTACTGACTTCTATAGTAACTGTGCGTAAAATCACGGTGTCTATAATTTACCGACAGTCACCGTTGCCCTAAAAAAAAGTTTAACTACGAATATCTCATGATCTAATGATTGTAAAGACTTGAAATTTTGAACATTATTAAACAATGTAGACATCATCACAGAATTAATTTTTAAAGTGGGCGTGGCACATCCGGTGGGCATTTACCTTTACCTGAAATATTTGCAATTGTTATAACTCGCAAAGTTTGCAATTGTCATCCTAGAAATTTTGCATGAAAGTAGATCACTGCTTAGGACAATTTGTGATAAGATTACAGTTGTTTGCGTTCTTTACTTTAAAAAAGGGAACAGGTTTAACAATTTTAAAAATTTTCATTTTTGAATTTTAACCTAAATGACCTTGACCTTTGCATGGTCAAAGGTCATTGATCTAAGATGACCATTCTTACTTTAATTTTTGATGTGCAACATATACTTCCGGTTTTACAGACGTCCGAAAACAGCAATTTTCGAAACTTCAAAGGCTCATATTACTTTTATTTAACCTTTGTTGACCTTTTGACCTGAACAAAGGTTGTTGCCCATTACGAGATATATCCGATAATATTTTCACTTTTGTCGTGCTCCGTTAACTTCCGGTTCTACAGCCAATTGAAAATCGCGATATTTAACTTAAAAAAAGATCTATCACGTGACCTAATTTACATAAGCGAAAATTTATCTTTTGTCCTTATTACACGCAATCTATTCTTTCAAATGTTATATAACACTTGGTATTTTGATTAAAATTGAATTTAAAAATTTTGTATTGACTTCTATAGTAACTTTGCGTAATTTTAACGGTTTCTATAATCCACCGACAGTCACCGTTGCCTTAAAAAAACTTTTAACTACGAATATCTCATGATCTAATGATTGTAAACACTTGAAATTTTGAACATTATTTGACATTGTACACATTATTACAGACAACACAAAATTTTTGCAGTGGGCGTGGCAAATCCGGGTTACTTTTACCTTTACCTTAAATAATTCAAATTGTTATAACTCGAAAAGTTTGCATTTTTCACCATCGAAATTTTACAAAAAATTAAAGCACTATTTGGGACAATATCTGATAGAGTTACATTTTGTTTAGGCCTTTTACTTTAAAAAAGGGAATAGGATTTACAATTTATAAGATTTTGATATTTTGACCATTTACATGCATAATCTTGGTCTTTAGAGGGTCAAAGGTTATTGATCTACGATGTCCATTCATACTTTTATCTTTGATGTCCGACATATATTTTCACTTTTACAAACGTCCCAAAACAGCAATTTTCAACACTTTTAAGGCTTATATTCTCTTTTATTTGACCTCTGTTGACCTCTTGGCCGAAACACAAATTATAGTACCTTTCCAAAAATATTTTCATTTTTGTTGTGCGAATTGAACTTTTAACTTTACAGCTATTTGAAAATTCGACTTTTTACTACCGAATGTTATCACCTTTCACTACCGAACTGTAAACGGTTTAAACGACTTTTTCTACTATTGAACGTTTACATGCTTTTCTTTCAGGTAAGAAATCCCATTGTGACTTTAAAATGCAACGTTGTATCGATGTATCAGGTTGAATGGGCACTGCTTCGGTACCGTTATAACGGTTCTAGTTTTTCTTATTTTCAATAGGCTTTATCCTTGGGTGATAACAAACACTCAAGCCAAGTTTCGTTAAAATCCTTCAAGAATTGTGCCTTCTAGAGTGTACTGTTTACAAGCTAAAATTTGAAATCGTTTTCAAGAACAAGGGCAATAACTCAAACTAACTATTTTTCGATTTTTCTGATTTTCGATAGGGTTTATCCATGGGTGATAACCAACACTCATGCCAAGTTTCGTCAAAATCTGTCAAGAATTGTGCCTTCTAAAGTGTTTACAAACTAAAAATTGAACACGTTTTCAAGAACAAGGGCAATAACTCATACTAAATATTTTTCGATTTCTCTGATTTTCAATAGGATTTATCCATGGGTGATAACCAACAGTCACACCAAGTTTCGTTAAAATCCATCAAGAATCGTGCCTTCTAGAGTGTTTACAAGCTAAAATTGAACGCGTTTTCAAGAACAAGGGCATTAACGCATACTAATTATTTTTCGATCTTTCTGATTTTAAATAGGGTTCATCCTTGGGTGATAACAAACACTCACACCAAGTTTCATCAAAATCCGTCATCAATTGCACCTTCTAGAGTGTTTACCAGCGTTTCAAGAACAAGGGCAATAACTCATACCGTACTAAATATTTTTCGATTTTTCTGATTTTCAATAGGGTTCATCCTTGGGTGATTAAAAACAACCATACTCAGTTTCATCTAAATCAGTCAAGAATTGTGCCTTGTAGAGTGTTTACGAGCAATTGTGGACGGACGGACCGACGGACATGGTTGACGGCAACATACGCCCCCCATTTCATGTGGTCGTATAAAAATGAGTCTTTATTCAAATTTAACGCAATTAATTTCTATAAATTTGATTTTGGGGGAAAGCCAAAACATGACCTGAGCAATGTTACCATTGCAAAAATCCTGCTGTCCAGTGAAACAGTATATAGTGTTTTAAAAGTAAAATCAAAAATAAGGATGTATATAAAATATACATACCAGAGGATAATATAGCACCATCTCGACTGAAAGCCAAACTATATACAGTGTTAGTATGTCCTTTCATCTGAGCTACCAAACTTCCTGTTGCTAGTTCCCACATATTAATAATCTGATCTACACCTACATAGAAAAATCATATATCACTTTGAAAAAAAATAACATTTCTGCACTGATTTTTATTTTCATCCATATACATTTCAACATTAAATTGAGATGACAACTCGGTATGTTACAAACCTTAAGATGGTTACCGTATTCACTTTGCAGAAGAGACACTGACAATAGTTCAAGTTTCTTCGCTTCAAGTATTGGAAGTAACTCTAAAAACTAACCTGAGGAGACTAAGTATTTGCCGTCTGGTGAGAAACATAAGCTATGTATAGGAGCCTGTAATAGATCAGATGAATATTATATTCAAGACTAATCTTTTACCAGCCAAAATAACACAAAATCTATGGGTGTAATTGTTCACAAACCAATTTAATAAAGAACACAAAGATAGCTTGCCAGGCAAGGTAACATATGCCCACTACCAGCTCTCAGAAATGGTAGTTTTAATATGTGAAACCAATCTTCCCATTGTTACTAATTTCCAAGTTTCATCAAAAAGCGAATACAAAATGTATCCTCTATCAGGCCTACAAGCCAAATTAGACGCATTGAATTAATTCAAGGACCATAGCTCAAAAACCATTCATCCAATTATTACCATTTTTTAACTTGAGATCTCATCGATATATACATCCATACCAAGTTTCATTGAGATCAGATAAAAACTGCACCCTATATCATGACTACATGAAAAATTTGAAGCGTTTTTACTAAGTCAAGGGCAATAACACTGAAATCATTCATCCAATTATCAATAATTTCGAAATTGACCAAAATCACATCAATATATACATACATACTAAGTTTAATCAAGATCAGAAAAAAATTGCAGCCTTTATCAGCATACAAGCCAAATTTAACGCGTTTTTACTACGCCAAGGGCAATAATTCGGAAACCGTTCATCCAATTATTACCAATTCGAACTTGACTCATCAATATAAACTGCATACCACGTTTCATCAAGATCAAATTAAAGCTGTAGCCTCTATTGTGCATACAAGAAATGTGGACAGACGGACAGGGGCGACGGCAATATATGCCCATAATTCCATGTGGGCGTAATAAAATATACAAGGTGTTTTGAAATTAGAGCCGTGTCCCCCGGTCTCTCTTTCACAGCAATAGATATGGACAAAAACAAATTTGATTCAGAATAGGTATTGATTCCCCTCTGAATATTAATCATTTTGTGTGACCTCCATCTGCTTGTACCACAGTTTTCGTTCTCGAGGGGTATGATTTCAGCAAATCGCAAAGAAGCTCCATATCTTACCTTATGTCCAGTAAAGATTCTGACTGACTGACCACTAAGAACATCCCATAATCTAACAGTGCGATCACTAGAACCAGTAGCTATATAGTTAGAATTAGGATGGAACTGTACACACTGAAATAAATATATATCATTATTATTAGAAATATCAAAACAGAACCTAAAAAAAACATGTTGTTTCATGCTATGCGATCTTCAGACAACTGACCTAATTTTCAGCCTGTGTCTTTACTGAAGTTAGACAGGTAGAACTTATTTTCATGTCTACACTATGAGACAAATTCGTAACGTTTGTTTGAAGAAGTGTACTTAGGGGCATTAATGATGGCAAGCTTTTCAGTTATACACAGGTTACATTGTTTGTTTTTTTTGTGTAGGCTTTAGCTCTGCTATCAATGGACCAGGAAATTTTGTAGTTGTTATTTTTCAGTTGTCAGTTGTCAAATGTGCTTTGAGAGTTGAATTGTTTTTACTTACATCTACATCTGATAAATGGCCAGAAAATATTCTCATAGGTTGATAGTGGTCTGTTGACCAGAGCCTAGCTGTTCTATCATGACCACCAGATACAAAATAATGACCATGAGGACTGAAATTAAAAAAAATTGATATTTACGGTAAAAAAAAATTTACAAGATATTTTCCTACCATGTTACTAACAGCTTAAGGAACATTTGTATATTGAAATAATTGCCCCCTTTTAATACACTGTTCTGTAAATATTAAATGATTAGTTTAATTATTGTCCTTAATCAAAAGGACATGGTTGTCTTAATGTCTGCTTTAGCAGTTGATAGTGCTGAGTTTCAGATATCTGTAATATTTATCAGAATCAGAATTGATGTTCAACAAAAACATTCCAGGAAATCCTCGCCTTTAGCTGTGGTGGCTCAGTGAGTAAGATGCTTGCTTGTTAACCTGAAGGTCCATGGTTCAATTCCGACATAAGTCGAGATAAAACTTTTGGATTTTCAATAGCGTTGAAACGTTAATCAGTTAACCGATTTCGGGTAGTATTTCACGGGTAACCGAGTCTGATTTGAGATAATCGGTTATCGTCAATTTTATTTATAAGAAGTAAAAAGAGAGAAAGTTTTGTTATTATTGGGAACGAGTTGCTTAGAATAAAACAGTTATAAAGTTTACTTTTTATTAACTCTGGCTGGCTGTTTGTTTCTTCTTGCCTGTCAATCAGCTTCAAGCTTATTAATATTAATGAGTACGGATTTATTGAGACAATAGTTTTATACCAGTTGTGGAACCAGTACACCGATTCGCGGCGACTTCAATGAGATACACTCATTACACTGACACCACAATTGGGATAAAAACCTTTGATCTGTTAGAGAATATAGCAATGAGTGACAATGGCGCTAGTCCGTCTGAATTCTGTCAGGCCCGCACGTAATCTTATATTGAAGCTTATATTGAAGCAGACGCTTCAATGGGTTGTTTAGTATCTGTTGATTTGTACCGACAATTCGCAGGGAACTAGCCAACATCTTCCTGGGTACTCATCTACACTTAATCTAGTTTAGTTAACGGCGAGTTACCGCCGCAAATGTGGTTTTTGACTCCTTTTATAATCTTTAGTAATTAACCAGAATTAACTGGGTAACAAACAGTTATTGCCAACGATTACCTGGTTCGTAAAATTCACTAACCGTTTCAACACTAATTTTCAACCCTGTTTCCCCCTGTCAGTGATGCCGGTAAGAGGGGCTAACATGGAAAATGTGTCTAGTCGTTTGGATTGGACAATAAACCAAGGCCATGTGCTACAGGCTATGCTCGTTAAAGATCTCTCAACAGTTGAAATTCGAAAAAGGGCATGCAATTGCTGCTGTCCTGGCAAAATTTCCTTCAAAGAACCCCATATGGTGGAGAAAAGTAGGACGTAAAACTCCATTTCATTTCGTTTTAGTTAATTTTTGTTTAAATTGTTTGAAATAATTCTGAATAGCAAAAATTCAACTCTATTATTTGGTACAGCAAAAATTTGCATATTATTCAAACTTTTTTAAAATTTAACTTGAGCTTATCATTACGTGTGAGTTATGAGTCAACATTTTCATCAACATAAATGGCTTAATTTCAATACAATTTAGATTTCAAATGTTTTCAAAGGCTGTTTACTGTCTGGATTATCCAGTCATATTTGATTGTAAATATTTGTTCTTTTTATGAAACTGTCTACATGATGTTTACATAATTAAATCTTTAGATCAATTTATACATTTATAACAATTTGAAATACATGTACTTTTCACATAGAATTATTTTAATATTACAACTTAAAATTTCAAAATGTATTTATCATTAAAGGTATAAATCTGCCACATTTACACAACAATATCACTTCATGACGCATTTGTTGATATTCATTTCAGTTTATTTCTATTGCAACTAATACTGCCAAAATACACTTCTGCTCATGCATATCGAATACATTTGATTTGATTTTTTCACTTGAATTGCTCTCCATTCTATATAGTACACTGTGTATAGGTCAAGGCTATAAGCTACAAGTAGACCATACAGCTACTGTATTATATCATTCAGGATGTAGATTGAACTTAAAGTACTAAATTGTTGTAAATACATGTAAATTAAAAGTGAACACTAAGTCTTTATGTATTTTACCACATTTACAGAAGGAAAATTAAATAAAACAGAAGTAAACAAGATTGGAGTGTAACTTTGTGGAATCAACAACAATGGTTGAAAAATACAACAACCATAAATCATCACTAGTAAGACAGTAAACTCCTGATTTTAATAAAAACATTTGTGATCATAGTATAAAAATCAATTCTCTTGAAAATAAACTAAAACAACTATCAACTCTACAATATTTCGGGTTGGATTTTAGTTTTGGAACAGTCATGACTTAACGTGTTATATGATTTGTGGTGGTTCTATATTCTGGTGTAAAAATGAACATGGACCAAGATCTTTATGAATGTAGTGTTTGTTTAGGTCCATTCACTAAGCCGAAACTCATAGATTGTCATCATACATTCTGTCTCAATTGTTTAGAAAATCTAGTAGATCATAACTCATCAAGAATCTTTATTAAATGTCCATTGTGTAATAAGAGAAGTAAAATTCCTGAAGGTGGAGTAGCCAATTTTACAACAAACTTCTACATTGAAAAACCTGCCAATCAGAGATCAGATAAAGTATTGTGTAAGAATCATTCCCAAATACAAGCAGATTCATACTGTAAAGATTGTAAGACTGCATTGTGTTCTAAATGTATTTTACGAAACCACAATAATCATACCTTTCTTGACTTAGAATGTGACGAGTCAACAAACCAAATTGTAGAAGATTTTATAAGAAGAAAAGAAAATATGGAAGCCAAAGTAGAAGAATTTCAAATTTTTCAGACAATTTTGGAAGATAAATTATGTGAACTGAATGATTTCGCAGCACACACTATCAAGGATGTACAGAGACATGTAGAAAATCTTTGTGCCATCATCAAAGATATGGGAGCCAATGTTGTCCAAAGTATAGAAGAGAATTTAGACATTAACAAACAGAAAGTGAAAATGTTACGTAAAGAAGTTGAAATGATTAATACCAATATGACTCAAAAAGTGAGAGAAATGGAAAAATCCCTGAAACATCAGAAAACAGTGAAAATTATAGAAACAATGGCAGATCTTGAAGATTATACAAAATCGTCTTCAAAAGAAAGCATCCATTCCAAAATATCACTTCCAGATATTTCTTGTTTAAGTTTTGTGGAGAGCCAAAACAAAATTGATATGGATATCATTGGCATTTTGCTACCAATACAGAGTCCACTGATGGTGACAGGTTTTGAAGAATTGTTAACAGACCATAAAGATGAACAAGAACAATCCACACTCTCTTCAGAAACTGATTGTTTGCTTTATCCAGATGAACTTGAATATGATTGCAAAAATCTCAATGACCAATCCAAATACCAGCATTCAAATTCTTCAGAAAAGGATAGGGGTCTGGATGAACCAATGAAAATTGAAAGAGACATGAATGAACCAGTGCTGGAAACAAAACCATCAGATCCTGCAAAAACGGCAACGTCTAAAATTCTTGCAAACATAGCTGTCTCACAATCAACAGTTCTAACTTCATTTTCGCAACCAAACAAACCAATTACAGGCTATGCTGAAATAGTTGTATCTGTTAAAGATTTTGACTTTTATGACAGTCATGAGTATCCAGTCATAAATGGTGTAACATGGAGTATAACTGTGAAGAGACTGGGCGATATGATATGTCTATATCTGGACCAACCAATTGAAGGGAATTCAAACATACACTACTGTGATGTAGACTGCCAACTATCTATTGAGAACATGACAAGTGATCTAACTATCAGAGGACAAGTTGAAAATCATAAGTTTGATCCAGGAGGAGATAGTTGTGTGAGTTTAGAAAATAATTGGCCAACTATATCTGATCCGGTCAAAAAATATATAGTTAACGATCTCTTAACTGTGGGAATATTTATAAAATATAAAACAATCAAATATCACAAAAGACAATCTCAGCATTAGAAAATCTGCCAATAACATGTGAAAGACAAAATGATGCTTTTGTCTACCACTCTATGCCTAGCTGATCAACCAGTAAGAGAAGATATCAGTTGTTCAAATTGTTATATGACATACCTATTCTATTACCTAATAAGAGTGTGCCAGCTTCATGAAAGAATAGACTTAATCCCTTCGTCCAGTGTTCAACAATATTTATGAGTTTCATTGAACATTTTGCTTTTTCCAATATGTTAGTAGAGGGAGTTTTCCTTTCAAAACCTCTGCTGGATTCAATCTTAGTTAGATTTTAAGAATTTTTCACCATTATTGGTATACAATCATGCAATTTATCAGGTTATCAACTACTTATCTGAGCGTAACAAATAAACAATACCAATAATAAAACATTAGTATCATGCTTAAAAATGGGATTACATATGGAAATTACATCTATAATGCTTTCAAAAACTGAAACAAATAGAATGCGAATATCTATTAACTGCAATGTTACAACCTAATATTCCAAGCACTGTATTATTCACCTTCTATAATGGAATCATTGAGAAATTAAGTGTATATATGGGATAATAAAATAGCTTATAATCAATGTCTCAATACTAGTTTTGAAACGGTAAGTGAATTTTACGAACCAGGTAATCATTGGCAATAATCGTTTGTTCCCCGGTTTATCCCAGTTAATTACTATAGATTATAAAAGGAGTCAAAAATTGCATTTGCGGCGGTAACTCGCTGTTAACTAAACTAGAGTAAGTGTGAATGAGTACCCAGGAACATTTTGGCTAGTTCCCCCGCAAATTGTCCGTACAAATCGACAGATACCAAACAACCCATTGAAGATTACGAGCGGGCCTGACAGAGTTCACCTATTGCTACAGTCTCTAACAGATCAAAGTTGTGGGTCAGTGTAATGAGTGTATCTCATTGAAGTTGCCGCGAATCAGTGGACTGGTTCCACAACTGGTATAAAACTATTGATTTTTGATATAAGATATAGAAGCGAGGAGCACATATAACAAAAACACAAGACAATATTATGGAATATAACAAACTTCTTTAATATGGTTGGGCACATAACGTTTCAACACAATATACACGTGTCATCATCAGATGTAATGGCAAGAGAATAAAACATAACAAAATATATACCAACAAGAAACAATATAGAGATTAAGAGAGACAATAGATAAAAGGGGTAATAACAAGTGATTAAGAGAGACAATAGATAAAAGGGGTAATAACAAGTGATTAAGAGAGACAATAGATAAAAGGGGTAATAACAAGTGATTAAGAGAGACAATAGATAAAAGGGGTAATAACAAGTGATTAAGAGAGACAATAGATAAAAGGGGTAATAACAAGTGATTAAGAGGGACAATAGATAAAAGGGGTAATAACAAGTGATTAAGAGGGACAATAGATAAAAGGGGTAATAACAAGAGATTAAGAGAGACAATAGATAAAAGGGTAATAACAAGTTATTAAGAGAGACAATAGATAAAAGGGGTAATAACAAGTGATTAAGAGAGACAATAGATAAAAGGGGTAATAACAAGAGATTAAGAGAGACAATAGATAAAAAGGGTAATAACAAGTTATTAAGAGAGACAATAGATAAAAAGGGTAATAACAAGTTATTAAGAGAGACAATAGATAAAAAGGGTAATAACAAGTTATTAAGAGAGACAATAGATAAAAAGGGTAATAACAAGTTATTAAGAGAGACAATAGATAAAAAGGGTAATAACAAGTTATTAAGAGAGACAATAGATAAAAAGGGTAATAACAAGTTATTAAGAGAGACAATAGATAAAAGGGTATAAACAATGCGAAGTCATTGAGCAGGTACCGAGCAAACATAAGCTAATGAGATATGCTGAGGAAGGCACTGGGAGGAAGATAGGAGAATGATGGGAAGAAAACATGTAAAGAGTCATGTTAAGTGTTAATCTCCCT
>NW_008711143.1:0-20986 GCF_000327385.1 Lottia gigantea | reverse complement strand
GGAGCAAACATAAGCCCCGGGGGGGGGGGGGGGGGGAAGATTAGTTTAGCCATATCTTGGAAATGAACTGTCCATTGTCACGGTTGGTCTCTGAATAGCTAGAGCTTCTCGAATTCGTCATTGTTGCTTGTTAGAGAGGTTGGAGGCTATGATAGATTGGTCTTGAATTTTGTGGTTAGGAAACTTTATGAGGTGTTCAGATAAGGCCGATTTTCCATCTTCGTTTTTGGTGGAGGTTCTTTCATTCTAGTCTGCATGTTTCACCATTTACATAGGTGATAATGATTGTAGTGCTACAGTGCTTATTTGTTTAACCTAATTACCATAATGGTGCACACGGCGACTGTCGACAAACTAAGATCATTGTGACACGATTATCCAGATCGAGTAATTAGTTGAACTTATATCAAAAGAGAGGCTTGATAATCTTGACCACAATTCTTGCAACTCGGTAGTGTTTTGATACTTGATACCCCATCTTGATTTATTTATCTTAATTATTCAATCAATAAAAAGATGTTTATTTACTAACCAAAACAGCTTAAAGACTCATACAGTGACAAATTTTCTTTAAAAATTGCTCTCTTTTTACTTTTTATAAAATTGACGGTTAGAGTATCTCTTATAAAACCTTATTGTTTGTTACAGCCATAATACCATGGCAATGCAAAAATTCCTGTGTTGACTGTGATAACGAATAATAATAATGCTTTCCAACTCCTCAAATGTGTGTAATAGAGCATTTATGACCTTCAATGCAATTGGTTGAAAAAGGACCAACTAGAATCTAACTTACCTAAATTGGACATCCCAGACAGAATAATTGTGTCCTTTAAAGCACACAAGATTACTCCATGTCTGTAGGCTCCATAATCTAACTGAACATAAAAAAAACCTGGTAATTTTTTAACTAAGACAAGGGTTAAGCTCAATGTCATGTGTTCATTTTTATTATACGGTCACAGTAGTAGGTGATTATAGCAAAGCAGGACATTCTGGAAATTTGCTAAGCATGCTTGCACATTCAGATGTAAAACCTAAAATAATCGTTTCAATAAAGAGTAACATTAAAGGATATTTCTAATTGAAATTGATGAAGGGCAATTTTTGAGACCTACTTGTGCCGTCTTCTGAACAAGATACCATTGAGGATCTATCTGGACTGAAACTTGTAGAATAAACAGGTCCACTATGTCCATTTAATTTCTTCATATCTCTACTAGTCTTATCATCCATCATTCTCTCAAATACATCATCTAGAATAAATTAAATAAAATACAACATCTAGATTATATTAATCAAATACATCATCTAGATTAAATTAATTAAAATACATCATCTAGAATAGATTAAATAAAATACACCATCTAGATTATATTATTCAAATATATCATCTAGATAATATTAAATGAAATACATCATCTAGAATAGATTAAATAAAATACAACATCTAGATTATATTAATTAAATACATCATCTAGATTAAATTGATTAACATACATCATCTAGAATAAATAAAATAAAATACACCATCTAGATTATATTATTCAAATATATCATCTAGATAATATTAAATAAAATACATCATCTAAACAAAATACATCATCTAGATTATATCAAAAGTACATCATCTAGATTACAAAAAATAAAATACACCATCCAGATAACATAAAATAAAATACGCCATCTAGATTATAATAAACAAAATACATCATCTAGATTATATTTAATTATAAAAAATAAAATACATCATCTAGATTATATTAAATAAGATACATTATCTAGATTATAATAAATTATATTAAATAAAATACATCATGTAGATTATATAAAATAAAAAAAAATCATCTAGATTATATTAATATCTAGATTATATGAAATGAAATACATCATCTAAATTATATTAAAAGATAGCTTGCCAGACAAGGTAATATACGCCCACTGGGTGATAATAAGCAATTTCACCAAGTTTTGTCAAAATCTGTCATGAAATGAACCATCTAGAATGTTTACAATGCTAAAAATTGAACGTATTTTCAAGAACAAGGGCAATACTAAATATTTTTCGATTCTTCTGATTTTCTATAGAGTTCATCCTTGGGTGATTACGAACACTCATACCAAGTTTTGTCAAAATCCGTCAAGAATTGTGTCTTGTAGAGTGTTTACGAGCAATTGTGGATGGACCGATTGACGAACCGACGGACGGACATAGGTGACGGCAATATACGCCCCTCCTTTCATGTGGGCGTATAATAAAATACTGATATATATATGTCATCTAGATTATATTCCAACTTTCCAACTGACAGAACTGAATTTGAATCTTTGACAAAAAAAAAGCAGAAAAGTTATTAGAATTCCTCTAATGGAATAAAAGAAAGAACCCTACCAGCATCTTTATCAATAAGTTCTAACTCTAATCCAGATTTAACAGAACGTAATTTGTTAGGTGAAGTAGTATAAACTCGAATAACACTATCAGCAAATCCAGCACTGACTAGACTAGTATCTTCAGAAAAATTGATAGAAGTTACTCTGAAACAGAAAAAAATAGTTTAAAATAAGATCCTTTGTTAAACTGGAAAGTCAGGTAACTAAAGTGAAAATAATACATCTATCAAATCTATAAATATTGAATTGAGTACCAGTATTTACATCTGAATCATGAAGCGTTAACATTATGTTTTTAATTCTGTATTGAGGAAAGCTGTAGCATTTTTGTGGAAGACCAGTCTGATTTGCATTTAAAATGATCTTACCCATGTGTTGAATTCAGGAAGGTATAAAAACAAATAGAAGGTGGATGATTTTTATCAACTTTTACTCTCTTTGAGCTTTCACGTAACATAGTAATTTTTTCTATTTTATCTTGATCTTTACTGAAAATAAAACAAATTAATCTAGTTGTACATTAATTGCACTGTAAAGAACATGAATTAAGGCATACCACTATACCATATTATCTAATGAAGCAAGGGAAATTTAGCCAGAACAGTGGCCCAAAAAAAATGGGCAATCTTCTGTATTTCTAGTATGTCATCAATAAGCTTTGGTACCACATTGTCTGTTTTCCTCTGTTTCACTAACCGTTCAACGTCACCACCGTGAAACCCTTGTCCAGACTGCCCGGTAGTATTATCTTTTGTTTTGGCCTACAACTTCAACTTTCCTGTATTCTATTGTAACCTGTTTTGGTCTTCATTTTGGCAGTTTTTAAGGAAGCTTCAAATATTGGGCTTCAGTTGGTCCAAATGCATCATAATCATTTTCAGGAAAAATGTCACTCATTCTCTGTCGGAGGCATTCGTATTGCAATGGCCTATCGGCATTGAAATCCTTGCCTTGACACTCCATGTTGGTTTTGTAGGTAACTAGACACTCGATTAACCCTTTTATCATTGTTGGAGGAAAATCGCTGGCCCATTACATTTAACAAGGCCCTTAGTGTTCTTGATGATAAAAGAGTAAAAGATAAAACATCTCAAGACTATAAACTGAAGACTTACAGTTCGGGTAATGGTATCCTTGATATCAATGGTGCATTGGGGTCATTTTTAGATTTCTTCATTAACAGTGGATCTTTTTTAGATTTCTTTTTCTAGAAAAAATACAACAAATTATGACGACTTCTGAAAAGAAAATTACAGAGCAATAACCAAAAACACTAACTTATAACCTTACAATCCATCTATTTCAATGACTAGTTATACTTTTAGAATAATCCTATTAAACCTAAGGCCATACTAAATAAATAGTCCGCTTTACAGGCCTTTTTTTTCAAAATCGTGGTGAGAGGACGAATTTATTATTAATCATTTATAAGCGCTTTTTAAAATTTTTAACTGGGATAAATCGGAACGAGGGAAAGTATCTATTATTTATTTCCACAAATTTAATGTACATTTAATGTAAAGTACTAGAACTATATATATACTTTGAATCTGTATTTATTTTATCAAATCCATTTATTAACTAACTTATGCCAAGGTGAAGTTTGTAAAAAATGTCAATATAACTTTAAAAATGTAAATAATATATATGGATAATAGTGCTCAAAGATTGACAGTAAGTTGTAAACTACTAGTACTGATTAGCTTAAAAGCTAAACAATTCCAGTTTCTGAAAAGTGTGATAAAATGAATTGTGAAAGTGCCTCTTTAAAGTTGGATTTTCTTATTGTTCTTGGACAAATAATGCTTAATGTTTGATTAATTGATGTTTGTAATGAAATATCCAAAGATATCTACCACTTCTGACAACGATGCACTTAGGGTGCATTCTTGTAGACTGTCTTGTTTTGGTCCCACGTATGCAGAATCGGAATCAAGATTAATGTCTTGATTGTCAACATAAAATGTGTCAACAATTTGTTTAATTGTGCTTCCTTCAGCAAACTAATGTAACTTCACTGGTTAATCATTATAATCAACATCACTTTTAAGTGATATAAAAAGAACAATGGCTTTTAGCAGTGAATTTTAAATTTGATGAGAATAACGTGTTCTAAACCACTTCTGGTTTTACGAAAATAACTTAAGGGAAATAACACTATTAAAATATTCAAATGGGCATATCACGGATTGCCGCGATCTCATAGACTTTAACGCAACATAAGGTTACGTCGTAATGTAACTAAAGGAACGTAATTGCAAGTGACATCAGATATTACGTTATGTTGATTTGTACTTAATGTCTTCTAGTCAAAGTAAAGATAGTTCTTTGAATCAACGTCTTATCATTTACACAACAACGAAGTCCTAACCTACTAAACCCAAACATTGGTGCCGTGACCAGGATACCAAATGAAGATAACTGGCCAAACTGGAATGGTAACACGTTTACTCTAAAACCAAAGTTTACATCTGTTTATTTACCTGTGCCACAACAAGAGCCATTCACCTTGAGATCGTTCTGAATTTAAGCGAATCGTCGTTTATTTTAGCATTTAGAAGATTTTCCAGTCGAAAATCGCTTCCAAGAACCCTCATACCTGATAATGCGTTTACTTTTATTTCTGCCAGTAAGGAAATCAAAAATTTGACAAATTCACCATCATTACACGAAAATCTTAACACTTATGGAACTAAATGGAAATTCATTCCGAAAAGAGCCCCCTGGTTCGGTGGATTTTGGGAACGCATGATAGGTCTCACAGACGTTAGTCTAAACAAAATGCTGGGGAGATCTTACATAGATTTAGAAACTTTACAAACAGTAATTTTTGAAATCGAAGCTACGTTGAATGATAGGCCTTTAACTTATGTTTCGCCTGATTCTACAGACCCAGAACCGTTTTTTTCAGAGCCGTTAATTTAAGAACAAAAAATGGTATTACAAATCGTCCGATCGCCAAACTTTACCCAATAGAAGTCTCTGATGATTATTTACCCTATGAGGAACCTACCAAATTTCGTCAGGCTAAGGAAGATGCCAAAATAAAGATTCGACAACGGACATTGTAATATATCTATAAACAAGAGACTGTTCAGTGAATCTATTTCTTCATATATAGACTTTTAAGGGAGAATTCATATATATACATGGACTTTAAATGGATAATGATTCATTGTGTTTTTTTGACATTTTTCTTGTATTCAAGTTTTACTTTTCATTTTCTGTGGCCGGAGTATCACGGATTGCGGCGATCTCATAGACTTTAATGCAACATAAGGTTACGTCGTAATGTAACTAAAGGAACGTAATTGCAAGCGACATCAGTTATTACGTTATGTTGATTTGTACTTAACGTCTTCTAGTCAAAGTAAAGATAGTTCTTTGAATCAACGTCTTATCATTTACACAACAACGAAGTCCTAACCTACTAAACCCAAACAGGGCAAGGGGAAATATCTCTATTTTACACATTATTTAGGGGGCTTGTGCCCATTATTTATTAATTACTTCAAAATGTCAATAAATAAATTTGGAGCCTGGGGTATATTTTACTGGAGCACACAGGGCCTGTAAAACAGACTATTTTGTATGGCCTTTAACATTGCATTTGCATTTTATTCAGATTTCTTTTACTTCATAAAATAAAGAATTAATGATTTGACCAGTCATGTCTAAAATTTCAAAATGTATAAAGGGCACTTTGGTATTGGGACAATGTATCATTCAAATGGATTACTCTAAAATGATTATTTCAATTGATAGAAAGTGCATGACACATCCGAACCTCCAAACTTTGGCCATGATCAATTGAACGCCTGATTTGTACCTTGGGTTTATCTGTTTGTTCTCCTTCTGTCTGTTCATCATCTTCTTCCAGTGGAACATTTATATCTGGTTCTTTTAATAACCCATAGAATACCTTAGTTTTATTGGCTGAAATATATTAATGGTATTATGTACCAATACTAAAATAACAAAGGCCATTCGATAGGGGTATGAAAGGTTTTTCTATGACTTAAAGTAAGAAAAGCACAGTTGTCACATGAACCAAAAGTACTTACATTCTCTCTGGGCTTCTCCTAATATTCCACCACATGTTAGATTTATTTGCTGCTTATTTCTTGGCACACCATCAAACACTTGAAAATAGATACATAGGAATAAAAAGACAAGAACTAAAAAGTTTGGAAATCTAATACACAAAAAATTACTGAGAATCAAACAGAAGAAAAACATTGAAAAAATTTATTGTCCCATCAGAACAACAAAACTCTTTCTTTTATTACTACCACCATAAATACATACCATGTAAGGAAAGACTAGAAAAAGTACCCACCATCAATAAATAGATGTTCTTGTATAATATTCAATAATAGATTCAGTTGTTTTTCTTGTAAATGTCGTTTAAGATGAGTGTAAGAATCACGAGACATTCTGATGACAAATTTACTGGCTCTGAAATATATTACAGATTTCTATAAGACTGAGTTGCTTGTTCAGAAACAAACACTGTATATTTTAATGTATTTGTCAGTTCCTTATTATCAACACTTCAGGATTCTTAGGACATTTTAAAACATATTTGTCATATTTGAAAACTATCGGTGAATCGATGTACCATGATATGACATGCCACAATATAAAACAAATACAATTCCTGGTAGTCTTTCTTTTTAGATTTCCTTTCATTTCATATGTAGGTGCATACCAACATACTTGAAATTTTCCATAAGTTGATTGCCTTTCATATGTTCTGGTTTTGTGACAGTTGCTAATTTACTGATATCATTCTGATAATATTCTTCTTGATCTTTAGAAAATTTCTCCATAAATGATTTGGCTGAAAATAATGATAGAAATAAAGGTAGAAGAGTGTTTCTTAATTGCACAAGGATGTAAGAAAAATGGTATTGCTTATCAAAAGATAATTTGTGTAGGTAAAATTAACATATTTCCATATAAAGTCCATGTGATTCACTGGAAATCAAAATATTGTCATGTGTAGCTACAAATTTAACTAAAAATGGGTTCCCTTATTTTCATTTATGAAAATGAAAATGCTAATACTTATATGAAGAGAACATAGAGGTGTAATAATGACTCGGAAAAATACCAGTTGGTCTCACATGTCCATAAGCAATTCATAATTAGCTAAATTAGAAGAGAATTACCAGCAGAATTTCAATGAGTAACCGATCAAGAAAGGTCAAAAGGTCTTTTTTTATCCAGACTGTAGGTACATGAACACTTATGACCAGTTAAAACTCTTAATTATATGCAATAAATTATAAGGATATGATAAAGAATACATGAAAATTCATTCAAAATACCAAATAATCAAATAGTTTGCTTAATTTAAAACTATTTTGCACATACAGAGAAAAACATCCATGATTTCCCAAACTAGGGTGGATATTTGAATTCTGTTTATTTTTTTTAAAATATTAAATGTTGTTGAGAGAGTCAAACTGGATAATGTGGAGCGTATTGACTCTAAAAAATAAGGAAACCCACCTTTAAATACTGAAATCTATTTTATTCCGATTAATTTGAGGACATACCTGTTGATTCATGTTCATTATAAACCAATTCAAAATACATGTGAACGAATACAGGATACAAAACCATAGCTAATTCAACCTACAAATACATAAACATTACATGTCTCCCCTTACATGATGGCTGCATTTCTTACTACAATTTCTGGAATTGCAGGAACTACAGACATTGGACAAAGAATTGGAACATGAAAAAAAGCTAAAAAACCTCTTTACAATCCCTTTAAGTTAAGCCTAATTGTAAAACTTAACTGTCTAAATCTTTATGCCAAACCAATGTTGCACTTACGTAATTTTGAAAATTGCCTGGACTGCAATATCAATCTTCAACAAGCATCATTCACAAGATAATCAGTAACATGAAAATTATTACCCTATGAACATCCAAACTAGAATCTACAAATGCCTTTAAATCTTCATAAATATCACCATATAAGGTTGGGTCATCATCACTGAAATAAGAAATTTGATAAGACTTTCCACTAACTCAGTTAGGTTGAACAGAAGCAGGCACAATGTTTAGTTGTAAATTGAGGAGGTTTGATTAGGATATTTGTGGAACCATTGTGGTGAATAATAGTAAATATGGCAGATCCATGGGTGACTAGGGCCAAGCTATAAAACCGGAAATACATGTCAGAGGTCAAATGTCAAAGCATCAACTGATAGCCAAGGTCAATTTATTAAAGATTTTGGGGCAGGGGCAATAACTCTGCTTTTTACTTTCGAAAATAGCTCAAATTCAAACTTGATCTTCATTTTATAAATATATATGTCTACACATACCTAATTTCATTTGATTCCATCAAAAAATCTAGTTTTTAGAGCGTTTACAAGAAAATGATGTTGATAGAAGCACTTACTGTATAGAGGCTAAAGGGCGATAACTCTTCAAAACTGACGTAAGAGGCCTTAATCTTGAAAAAGCCTTAAATTTAATCAGAGGTAAACTAAACTTTCTTAATCCTTTTCATTTAGCTCCAATAACATCCATTTCAAGTTTCATCAAAATCTAAGAAAGTAATAGCATATTCAAGATTTTGGGGCAAGGGCAATGACTCTGCTTCTAACAATCGAAAATAGCTCAAATTCGAACTTGATCTTCGTTTTATGAATATGTATACACATATCGAATTTCATTTGATTCCATCAAAAACTTTTTTCAAAAGAGAGATAGAGAGATGTGAGCGTATAAAAATTATTTAGTGGCTTAATAATGAATTTTCAAATTAATCTTAAAATTATCTATAAGTCAGGGCAAAAACCTGAAACAGTTCATCAAATTCAAACATGAACAATGTCTCATCACTGTACACACAAGAGCAATAACAGTTCATCCAATTATTAACAATTTCTAACTTGACCAAGATCTCATTAAATATACATCCATCTACTTTCATCAAGATTGGATAAAAACTATAGTTTCTATCGTGCCTGCAGGCCGAATTTGACAAGTTTTTACTAAGTCAAGGGGAAGAACTCCAAAACCCTTCATCCAATTGTTACTCGTCTGAGATCTCATCAACATATACACACATACCTAGTTTCATCTAGATTGGATAAAAACTGTAGTCTCTATCGGGCCTACAATCAAAATTTGATGAGTTTTTACTTAGTCAACGGCAATAACTCTGAAACCATTCATCCGATTATTACCAATTTCAAACTTGACTTGACTGAGATCTCATGCATACCAAGTTTCATCAAGATCAGACAAAAACTGTAGTCTCTATTGAAATTTGCATGGATGGACTGATGGACAGCGGCAATGGCAATATATGTCCACATTTACATGTGGGCGTAAAATAAAGGAATTGACATTTCAAAGACCCACAATAATAAAAGTTATATACCTTTTATAAGCAGCCAAGGCATGTGATACTTCTGACTCTGAAGGTGCTGAGTTTTCTGTTGCAACATCATCCTCGGTTAAGTTAGCTTCAAACTTTAATTTATTTTCTGTTTCCTGTAAACAGAATTAGAAGTTGACAAAAGTTGTTAACATAACCACTTCATATGATTAAAATCTTCAAAGATAGCTTGCCAGGCAAAGTATCATCCGCCCACTATCAGCTGTCAGAAATGATAAGTCTGTAGTGGTTTAATAAGTGAAACTAATCATCCTATTTTTACTAATTTCAATCTTTACCAAGGTCTCATACCAAATTTCATCAAGATCGGTTAAAAAAAAATGTAGTCTCTATCACGCCTACAAGCCAAATTAGACGCAATGAATTAATTGATGGGCAATAACTCAAATAACCATTCATCCAATTATTACCATTTTTGAATAATTTATACATGCATACCAAGTTTCATCAAGATCAGATAAAAAACTGCACCCAGTATCATGACTACAAGCCAAATTTGAAGCGTTTTTACTAAGTCAAAGGGCAATAACTCCAAAACCACTCATCCAATTATAACCAAGTTCAAACTTGGCTGGGATCTCATCAATATATACCTGCATACCAAGTTTCATCAAGATCGGATAAAAACTGTAGCCTTTAGCGCGCCTACAAGCCAAATTGGACATGTTTTAAATAAATCAAGGACAATAACTCTGAAATCATTAATCCAATTATTACCAATTTCGAACTTGATCGAAATCTCATCAATGTATACATGCATGCCAAGTTTCATCAAGATCAAATAAAACTTGTAACGCTTTTTACTAAGTAAAGGGCAATAACTCTGAAACCGTTCATCCGATTTTTACCAATTTCAAACTTGACTGAGATTGCATCAATATATATAGATGCATACCGGTACTAAGTTCTAGGTGGGATAAATAATGTAGCCTTTATGGTGCATAAAAACTAAATTTAACACGTCTTTACTATGTCAAGGGCAATAACTCTGAAACCCTTCATCCGCTTATTACCGATTTCGAACTTGACCGAGATATCATCAATATATATACATACCAAGTGTCACAAGATCAGATAAAAGCTGTAGCCACTATCGTGCATACGAGAAATGTTGACGGACGGACAGGGGTGATGGCAATATGTGTCCACATTTCCATATGGGCACCGGTAACAATTATCACTTCAATGTGAATTGTTCAATAGTTTGAATTTAACAGATTAAGATTATATACACACGGCTTAGGCTACCAAGTAAATAATTAGCATTCTATACTATATTTTACAGAGTAGATAGAGGGACAGAAAATCTGAAATGAAGCTATTGAAAGCGGGGGATTTGAATATTGTGCTCCAATTTACAAAGTTTCGTAATAATTTCCTCTGTATATTAGCATCAGCAGATTTGCAAACAACAAACTTGAATAGATTATACACCTACGGTTAAATTATGTTTCTTGAGAAACTGTAGTACAGCTAAAAGAGTTTGTTTCTCTGATATATCTGGTTTTACAGGTTCTTTGCCTGTTTCAATTCCTTCCATGACCTCCATCTTGAATACTCTCAAACCTTATTATCGAAGTGTTTTAAAGACAAATTTTTCATTTTACTACTAGACCTATATTGCCATTCTATGAATGAATTTATTTTATATTTCAAACACATTTGGACGGCCAAAAGTTATTGTCAATGTCTTTTATAGTAATCAATGCATTAGACAAATTCACAGAGGCTATATTTTTATGTATATCACGTGACAGCTCCATCTTCCGTCCTCTTGTAACTTGTCTTTGCTCCGGTAAGCATGTGTGAAAATTTATCCATCCCAATCACGAACGCTGTAAGCTTTTCTATGCATGAAAATTATATAATTACATTCCTACTTATCTATTCTTTTGTTTTGCAGCAATAAGAAATCGAGATGAGGGCAAAGGTGAGAATAATTTACGTGTTAACTTTATCTTTACATGTGATATTGTTTTTTTCTGTAAAGTTCTCTTGAGATTTTTTTTTGTTAAGTCGCATAATTTGGGCCTTTAGGCAGAGACATTTTTCTTTTATCGAGTCCACGACATACGGAGCCCCTAAGGCGCAATTGTAAACATATTTATTACTTCGTTTAAACGAAATAATTATTTCGTTTTGACGAAATAATTAATTCGTGTAAACGAAATAATTATTTTGTTTTAACGAAATACCCTATGTTTATTCCGTTTAAACGAAATAATTAATTCGTGTTAGCGAAATAATTAATTCATTTAAAAGGAAATAATATTTCGTTAAAACGAAATGTGATATTATTCGTTTAAACGAAATTTGTGATATTATTTCGTTTAAACGAAATAATAATAAAAGTGTTAAATTGCACTGAAGGGGCTCCGTCGAACAGTGCATTGTTTGATATCTTGTGTTACATGTTATTCTTCATGTCTGATAGTTTAATATGATTGACCCTTATTTTATTTGATATTGATGTCTATGTAGAGCCTTGGCTTTTATTTGTAGTGGAAGAAAAAACGTATGAGGAGATTGAAGCGTAAAAGGCGAAGGATGAGGGCTAGGTTAGCAATTTTCATATTCTGTACGGGTAGATTTAGATAAAATTTATGGTCTATGAAAAATCCTCAACGCCAGACAGCCGCTTTGATTTTGGATGGTGGGATGCTCGGACATGATACCATTTGTGGGTTATGTTGGTCACTTTAATTTTGTTAAAATTGGCACAAGTCTTGCTTGTCTTCTTGAAGCTTAACTACTGCTGTCTATTGTAATAGACCTGCTCCATATTACCAAAGACTTGGTAAAGATTATTTTAATTTCCTACACATTCCCTTTTGTTTCAGATCCAAGTAAAACCCTTCCCTATTCTGATGCAGCCTGTTAAATATTCTAATTAGATAAAGAAGATTGGTGTTCCACTTAGTCTGTGAAAAGGTTGTTCGCCTTTAACTTGACCACATTTCTTAAAAATCGGTTTTGCTTGAAATCAACTTACTGCGTTGAACACTATCAGTTATTCTGGTTTCAGTTTGCTCATAAGTACCATGATGAAGATGTGTTGATTGATGATGATGAAAGTGAAATTGTGTGGATAATACCCTCCAGACATTTCATTACAAACTTTTCTTGTGACATTAGAAATTGTGGACTTGTTTAATTTCATTTATTTAAAAGGCTGTATTTAGTACATGTTTTAATAAAATGTGTAGTGTCATTTTTTTTTTTGTACCGTATTTACTCTCTTGCATAATATGTCTAAGAATGTCTGAAGATCAATGGAAATTCGTCTCTTCAAAAAAGATCATTGGTAGCAATTTGCATTAACCAAAAGTCAAGGCCGTTTTTATTCGCCCGCACATTAATGTGGGCGTGATATAGCCGTCACCCCTGTCTGTCCACAGTGTCCACAAACGATAGAGAGCTGTTTTCTTGATGGATTTTACGTTACTTGGTGAGTGTTTGTAATCGCCCTAGTATCAACCATATTGAAAATCAGACGAATCGAAAAATATTTACTATGAAATATTGCCGTTTTTTTTTTTTGCCCCAAAATCTGGAATATGCTATTACTCTTAGTTTTCAACTGATTTTGATGAAACTTAAAATGGATGTTTCGTTTTTACCATCCGCATGCCATGAAGGGCGTATATGGCTGTGGCCCACTACGTTTCATTTTTCATTGTCTTAATGACATCTATGTATCAAAAAAATTGAGACACCGCACTATCCACGTCACGTAAGTACTCCCCAAGCTGCCACTGGGGGAGCTAGACCCTAAGTCCAAATCCAAACTGCTACGGTCACCGAAACCCCGAATTCTTCCAAAGAGCATAGGAAACGGGACAGAGATCGAAGTAGTCTTTTAGAAGACAATAAAAAAATACAAATCCGGAAGCGTACAAAGTCTCAGCGATATCAGCGGACCTAATAGACAAATTCAATTAGAAAACTCATATTTAACCATCAAAACAGTCCATAGAAAACCAAAACAAACTTATACAATAAATTTATACTTCATTTTTATCTGATCATGATGATAATTACATTAAATATCCATACAGGGTTCGCCTCAAAACTACGCAAAATTTACATGACTGCAAGTCCGCTGATATCGTTGGCCTACAAGAAACCGGAATTGTCTCAGATCAGGAAAATTGAGACAATTTCGGATTTCTCGCTATTCCGGTCAAATATCCCTAATGCAAGCACGAGGGGCGTAACAATTCTCTACAAAAACATTTGAACTTGATCAAAATTTAGAATTAGATTCTTCCACGCTAAATTTAAATTTCAAAAGTATACAAGTCACTGCTTCTGCGTTTACTACCCCTCTGAATTTGAGAATAAGGGTCCCTTCTATAGTGACCTTTACTCTCATATTCAATACCACTTCAACCTTTCTGATATTTTCTTTCTCTTTGGCGATTTTAACCTCATTTACTCAAAATTGGACAGCAAATCGCAAGAAATGCGCCATCTTGCGATTCGCATGTTCAATAACATTAAAACTAGTAGACTGTCTCCGACAGACAAATCCAAGAAATGAATTATATACATTCCTCCGAGAAAACACTAGGACTCGGATAAATAGAATTTATCTACCTCAGTCTCACTGTAATACTATACAAGAAATCCTCCATCTAGACTGTCCGTTCACCGACCATAAGACCGTTTCCGTATGGGTGGGGCTGGGGTCAGGACGACGGGGTAGAGGAAAATGGAAACTAAATGCTGCCGTGCTGGACGAGGAGGAATATAAAACATTATTCCAAACTTTCTGGCTAGACTGGCAGGTACAAAGGGCTGACTTTAACCTGCACATCCTGTAGCACACGGGGCCTCGGTTTATTGTCCCATCCGAACGACTATACGCTTTTTCCATTTTTCCCTCTAACCTGCATCACTGACAGGGGGAAACCGGGTTGAAAAATGCGAAGGTATTATCTCGACCTATGCCGGGATTGAACCCTGGACCTTCAGGTTAAAAATGAAATGAAATGAATGGAGTTTTACGTCCTACTATTCTGCAGGACCTTCAGCTTAGCGAGCAGGCGTTTAACTCACTCAGAACCGTAATACAAAATACATAAATCCATAAAACGAAACAAGACAAGTTCAATACATACAATATTGGTCATAACTTGCAAGAGTTATGTCCCTCTACTGCGTGCCTATAAAGTCACCCACGTGCTAGAAAAAAATGGCCACTGAAATGTCTGAAAGTAAAAATGTTTTGAATAGTAAATCAGAATTATCAAGCGAGGAGAAGTTTAGAATTCTCGTATTAGATGTGCCCTATAATTCAGCAGTTGCTCAACCCCCAGTGGTTCCAGATAAGTCCCAGAATGTCCTGGTGGCAGTTTGAGACAAAAATAGACCAACCTGCGATTGTTTAGAAAAAATGACAGTTCAGACATCGGATGGATCCACAGGAAAATAAGTATTGCGGAATCTAAAACCGTGAGCGGTGAGGTTATATTTTAAAAACTCAGTATTGTCACCATAATAACGAAAGGTATGCCTCTGTAAAAAGGCACAGTACGAAAGTCTTGAAGCTATAGTTTCGATTTCCCTAACAGGTCCAAATTATAAATAAAAAGAAATTCGATGCGGACAACAGATTGAAATATTTCCTTACATGTGAAACAAATGGCCATTCCGGATTTTATCAGAAACCTTTAGTTTTGTTTTACAAAGTCGTTTTTGTGCAGTTGGGCACGATGCGGCAAGTTGGGCAATGCAGCAAAACGAACCCACCAGGTTCAGAATATCTTGAATAAGGGGGTTCCTATTCGGTCCAAGACCCCCTTCGAGGAAAGCGGCACATCTAATGTAGATATCTTTAGGAAAATAGAATTAGACAATGGGTCTAGCAAAATTATGGAAAAACCTTCGGATCATAACGTCCATATCACTTCAGAAAAATCAGAAATCTTGAATATAATCCAAATTTATTATAAAAATTTATACACTTCTGAACCGATTCCAGCCCATTGATGCCTATATCAGAGAGTCTGGTATCTCTAGTCTACCGGCAGCAGACAGAGACCTGATCAGTCAGACTATTATATCCACTCATGAGATTTACACTGCTTTGAAACACTTTCAGAACAACAAATCACCCGGGATCGATGGGACCCCAAAAGAATTTTATCTAACATTTTCGGTATTAATGAAAGACAACGTCTCACTGATACAATAAAAACCTCAATTTTGACCATCAATTATAAAAACGAAGGATCTAAAACCGATTTTAAAAACTATAGGCCTATCTCTCTGTTGACGGTGGACTACAAAATAATTGCTGAAGTGATCACTAACAGAACCAAAATTCCTGAACAGCATTTTACTTGACATTCAATCCGGAGCAGGTGAGGATAAGTCCATTATCAACAACCTGCTCTCGATTGACACCATAATAAAATATTCAAACCAAACAACTTCAGCTTAGCCTTACTCGCTTACGACCAGGAGAAGACCTTCGATAGGCTCAACCGGAATTATCTGACCAAATTACTGACTGCATTGAATTTTCCACCCAATATCTTGAAATGGAAAGTGAGGGGATCGTTCACGGAATACGTTTTCCCAGAGCGTGGCGTCAAGCTAGGCTGCCCGCTCTCCATGGCGCTCTTCTCACTCGCGACACACCCTCTGGCTCTAATCATCACACATCATGTGGGTATACGGGGTGTAAAAATTACAAACTATCTGCTGGAGGTCAAAACTATTCAGCATGCTGACGACTTGACTGTCCTAGTCACAGATGCTGACTCCTTTGCCTACCTTGAACTCGACCTTAACAAATTTCAATTGGCAACAGGATCTAAACTAAACAACTCAAAAACAGAAATCATTACTTTCAGGGGGGTGGCTACCTACGTACCAAACTCGCTGGCAGAATATATCAAACCAAAAATCAAACTTTTAGGTATAAAAACCGCGACAAAAGTTATCCAACAATGACACTGAACACTCATCCGTTCTACGAACGTTTATTTGCAAACTTTCGGAAACTAGGCAACAAAATTACTGGAAAAGCCACATCAAAAGATATCTATTTGGCACTCATTCATGATCTCAAAATTATACCTAAAATACAACGAGAAAACAGACATATCAACTTCAAGTCTATCTTTGGCAATATTCAAAATTCAAAAATAAATCTTCGGGAAAAATACTTTCTGTTTCTCGTTGTACATTCGGCCCTGTCTACAAAATACTTCTTGAGGGTTCGCAGCTCTACAGATTTTGATCTGAAATGCAAATTCTGTGGAGCTGAAGAAGAAACTTTCGAACATCTGTTTGTTCAGTGTAAAAACCCGAAGATCTTGCGGGATAGCCCCTGTCGCTGCGTGACAAATACCACCGGCCATGAAATGAAATTTACAGAATTTTCCATCTTTCTGTACAATTTTCAGGCCAGTCTGTATCCTTACATCTATCACTATTTCCAAATTATTTAGACCAATAGGACTCCTCCTAGTCTAGTGGAAGTAATGATAGATTGGCTGATATACAGGCTTCTGAAATTATAGGCCCCGTCTACCCACAGCTGTACAATGTCTCAATCGCAGTCAGTGTCTAGCCCTTTCTTGGATTGGCCGAGGCTGACCACTCAAACATGTGATATGCTGGACTCATACATCTAACCTGGAGTTGTCCTTCCATGATGCCAAAGTAGTTTGGTCAAGAACGGAAGGCTCCGACTTGAAACACGTTGAGACCGGCATATCATACACACCGTCGCCACACAATAGTATTTATATCCTATGTGCAATATCATACCATAATTGAACCATTATTTTAAAAATCATCTTTAATTTTATAACATTGATGAACCTATATGAAGTTTATTTATCTATATTTTTATCTATTTATATATATCTATATTTATATATATTTATTTATATATACTCATAATTATTTAAATTTATCTATATTCACTAATATGTAAACTGGCCATGAAAAATGAAAATAAATACAAGTATACACGAGGATGATTGCTCACAAAACCTTTTTAAAATTGTTTACCTTATTTAAAAAAAAAAAAAAAAAACGTGAAATAAACCTTAGTGTATGCAAATGGTTTTAATTCCTTTTTATTGTAAAACATTTTCATTATCATAAACGCCGTAAATTATACCTTAAAATATTTGTTAAGTATGCTATTTATATCTATGTATCTATTTGATCAGACTGAATTTGTTTTAAAAGTGTTGATTAAAAAGCTGAGAGTACCAATTGTTTATAAATCAATTTGACTTAGTTTCGGTGATCGGCTTTATAATAGCTCGTTATATTTAGTTGAAATCTTTAGAGAACTCTACAATTAGGCGTTTATTTTGCTCAAATCTGTACAGTAGTTTTCTAACAGCATAACTAAAAATAAAAGTTTACATAACCTTCTGATGTGAAGATTGGCGTTAAAAAAATTAACGGCTGATTTTTTTAATTAAAACTTTCAGATACGTTATGGGATACATTTGTATGGAATTTCGCTTTATAATTTTCACAGATTTGAGCAAAAAAAAAATTCGACCTACAGAAAACAGAATGTACCGTTAAGTAACAACTATTATGTAACTCATTTATAGGTTTTTGATTCCTATACCTCAGAAACCAAGTCTATCCAACTAGTAAATGGAAATTTGTCTGTCTATTCCTTTGTCAAAGAATAATACATCATTCTGCCGATATATTCACCTCCCTCAAGTCAAATATGACTGCAGTTAAAATGAGAAATTCACTCATTTCCTTTCATAATTCACAAGTTTTACCCTTTCATGTAAAGAAAGTTAGCCAGGTAACACAGGCTGATTATGATCTACCTCTTGTGTATCTGAAGGTCAAGAAATTAACTATTTCAACATGGAAGTAGACTCTCGAGGTAGTAACAAAAAAAGAAAGCAATTATGATGAAAATGAAGTATCAGGCACCAGGATAATCAATATGGAAAAAATGGTGAAATTGGAGAATTTAGCCATTCCGACTCGTGCTGAAGAAGAGGCCCAGGTGTGTTCAGTACCACAGTTTAAGATCAACACAGAAGCAAAAGAGGAGTTGGATGGAAATATCTTAATATAGAAGAATCTATGAACACTACTGAAATCAACAGTTATGTGTTATGATGGTGACTTTTCAAAATGCCGTTCTCACTCTGTTTTCTGTAGTGGTGGTCACAGTAACAATCTAATCTGTCCCCTAAGACCCAGCAATCACTGTGCAATATAGACAAACAATTAGTGTACCATAGGAAAAATGAAGTGAACAAAGCTTCTCTAAATTTTCTAAATATAAAAATACTAAATACAACTGATAGTGGATACATAAAAGGACAATTGGACTTAACAAGTGCTTTGCTGGCTGTAGATTATTAATGTTCTCAATGATGTTATGCCATGCCAGTTAAAAAATGTATTATTTCATCTAAAAAAGAAAAAAGAAAAGAAAATTTGTGTTGTTTATAATTATATGTTCTTCTTTATATCTCCACTCCAACTTAAGTGTTAAAGCCAACACAAGACTGCCACCAACATCACCCCCACCCCCACCTTTATTTATCATCTTGATCATACACATAATGAAGAAATAATGTAATATAATCAAATTGTGAGACAGGACAGGATACGTCCTAACACTATTGAGTCTAGTATAAGCCAATTTATAGTCTCCTCAATATGTTAACCTGCAGTGCTATAACACTAAGACTCAACGCACAAGAAATACCTTTTTACAGTTTTAAATGTAACAGACACATAGCGAACCTATCATGGACATGACATGTACAAACCGAAATACAATGTTTTTGTTGATGTGGTGGGGCTAAAGGCTTAGATATTCGACATAAATCCATAATGATTTATGAGACAAATAGAAATCATGAAAGCCAATCTGTGCAAATTTATGGTCTTTCTTCTATGACTGAATGGACACCTTTTAGATATTACCCAGTACTTCCCATTTGATGTCAAGGAATCCTGTCATATCCTGCATGAATTATCATTAGCCAGAACATATAAACTTTCCAATTTGGCGAGACTTTCCTTTTATGCAAAAATATGAGGAGGAACACAAATAATTACAATTTGATACATAGTTGCAATGTTGATAGGCCTATACCTAAAATTGGTTAAAATGTCGATTTTCACTAAAATAAGCCACAAAATCAAATTTTTGTTAAAACACCAAATTAAACTTTCTATAACTTTAACCAGAAAACTTTCCATTATGTCACATTAAAGCCTGGCCTATAATGACCATAATAATTTTGAACTAGGCCAAGTCAAAATGAGAGTAGACCACTACGGGATATCAACAGTTAATTTGGACTGCTCACGAAACCACTACTTTTAGAATTATCCTTCCGCCAATAAATTTTGATTATTTCACAAAACCTGAAAGGAAATGCAATTTAAGACATCAAATTCCAAATCTAGAAAAAAAAAAACTCAAAATTGGCATTTAAAAACCAACAAAAGGAAGGCAGAAAGAGGATTTCTATAAATAGCACGGACTAAATTCGTATACAATCATGGTTTATTATCATGGTTTACCCTCCATATGGCCTATAAGAGCAGATTATCGGCAACTTTTCCTGGGCTAAGTTTTTCCCTATGGGAGATTTTTGAGCTCTGTTTTTTTCTAAATGTCTAGATAGCCCATGTGGATATGTGTGCCAAATTTCAGCTTTGTAGCTTTGTAACTTTTCAAGAAAAAAATTTATTTGAATATGAGCACATTTCCTGCAGCAGTCCCTTGTAACAAGAAATTCCCATTTTTTCCCCTAATTGATTCTAATTAGGTTTGAAGTGTTTTTCCAAGTCCCTGGGGCCTCATGAGTGGGAAAAGTCCAAAACATGGGCCAAATCGGTTTATTTCGCAAAGTTAGGTATTGGACGTTTACCCTCCATATGGCCTATAAGAGCAGATTATCGGCAACTTTTCCTGGGCTAAGTTTTTCCCTATGGGAGATTTTTGAGCTCTGTTTTTTTCTAAATGTCTAGATAGCCCATGTGGATATGTGTGCCAAATTTCAGCTTTGTAGCTTTGTAACTTTTCAAGAAAAAAATTTATTTGAATATGAGCACATTTCCTGCAGCAGTCCCTTGTAACAAGAAATTCCCATTTTTTCCCCTAATGTGATTCTAATTAGGTTGAAG
>NW_008711142.1:0-1017 GCF_000327385.1 Lottia gigantea | reverse complement strand
AAGATAGATGACATGCGTTTATTAGAAGCAGTTTCTAAAATAGATGACATGAGTTTATAACAGGCATTTTCTAAAATAGATGACATGAGTTTATTAGAAGCAGTCTCTAAGATAGATGACATGCGTTTATTAGAAGCAGTCTCTAAGATAGATGACATAAGTTTATAACAGGCATTCTTTAAGATAGATGACATGAGTTTATTAGAAGCAGTTTCTAAGATAGATGACATGAGTTTATTAGAAGCAGTCTCTAAGATAGATGACATGAGTTTATTAGAAGCAGTCTCTAAGATAGATGACATGAGTTTATTAGAAGCAGTTTCTAATATAGATGACATGAGTTTATTACAAGCAGTTTCTAAGATAGATGACATGAGTTTATTAGAAGCAGTCTCTAAGATAGATGAGATGAGTTTATTAGAAGCAGTTTCTAATATAGATGACATGAGTTTATTAGAAGCAGTTTCTAAGATAGATGACATGAGTTTATTAGAAGCAGTTTCTAAAATAGATGACATGAGTTTATTAGAAGCAGTCTCTAAGATAGATGACATGACGAAATCTTCCAGGTCAGATTTAGAATTTGAAGAAGCACCCAAAACATCGTCAATGTAGCGCTTGTGGTGTTCTTGGATTGGACCCTGGTATGAAGCAAAAAACATTCTTCCACGTACCCGACAAAGAGACAAGCATAACTAGGTCCCATCTTAGTACCCAGTGCTACTCCGCCAACCTGTTCAAAACACTGATCGTTGAAGCCAAATATGTTAAGGATGAGTACTAGATCAGTTAATCTGAGAATGACTGATTTAGGAATACTCAGATCAAGTTTCTTATCAAAAAAGTAGGAAATAGCCGTAAGACTGTCCTTGTGGGGAACCGAAGTCAATATTAGCAAGTTGTCGAGGGGCTTCTTGGAGGTAAAGATCCTTACGCCAAACGACAACCACTCGTCCATTATCATCTCGCTTAATGACAAATTAAAATGATAAATAGGTTTAGGTTTAAAATTATGAT
>NW_008711141.1:0-1418 GCF_000327385.1 Lottia gigantea | reverse complement strand
TGTCATCTACCAACAACTACCTACGTCTGTGATATCAGTTAGCTGGAAGCAGACGTTAACTTGTCATCTACCAACAACTACCTAGTCTGTGATATCAGTTAGCTGGAAGCAGACGTTAACTTGTCATCTACCAACAACTACCTAGTCTGTGATATCAGTTAGCTGGAAGCGAAAGTTGTCATCTACCAACAACTACCTAGTCTGTGATATCAGTTAGCTGGAAGCAGACGTTAACTTGCCATCTACCAACAACTACCTAGTCTGTGATATCAGTTAGCTGGAAGCGAAAGTTGTCATCTACCAACAACTACCTAGTCTGTGATATCAGTCAGCTGGTAGCAGACGTTAACTTGTCATCTACCAACAACTACCTAGTCTGTGATATCAGTTAGCTGGAAGCAGACGTTAACTTGTCATCTACCAACAACTACCTAGTCTGTGATATCAGTCAGCTGGTAGCAGACGTTAACTTGTCATCTACCAACAACTACCTAGTCTGTGATATCAGTTAGCTGGAAGCAGACGTTAACTTGTCATCTACCAACAACTACCTGGTCTGTGATATCAGTTAGCTGGAAGCAGACGTTAACTTGTCATCTACCAACAACTACCTAGTCTGTGATATCAGTTGGCTGGAAGCGAAAGTTGTCATCTACCAACAACTACCTAGTCTGTGATATCAGTTAGCTGGAAGCAGACGTTAACTTGCCATCTACCAACAACTACCTAGTCTGTGATATCAGTTAGCTGGAAGCGAAAGTTGTCATCTACCAACAACTACCTAGTCTGTGATATCAGTTAGCCGGAAGCGAAAGTTGTCATCTACCAACAACTACCTAGTCTGTGATATCAGTTAGCTGGAAGCGAAAGTTGTCATCTACCAACAACTACCTAGTCTGTGATATCAGTTAGCTGGAAGCGAAAGTTGTCATCTACCAACAACTACCTAGTCTGTGATATCAGTTAGCCGGAAGCGAAAGTTGTCATCTACCAACAACTACCTAGTCTGTGATATCAGTAAGCAGGAAGCGAAAGTTGTCATCTACCAACCAACCAACCGACTAGAAAACCTTCCTGAAACCGTATAAAAGATACTATTTGACAGTTGTTTAAGAGAGATGTATTTTGTTTCAGACCAGACTAGCAAGTTTAGAGTTTGTTTATTCATCATTATTATAGATAATTTATCATGGTGTAACAGTCTAGATAAAGACATCTCAGACAGAGAGAGAATTCCCACTGTAACAGAGGTTCAGGTTGGATGTTATGGAGTTATGAAGGATTAGTATCAGACGGGGTCCTCTAAGACAAAAAGCTAGAATTCTCGCTATAAAGGAGAGTTCGTGTTGAATGTCGATTCTGAGTATGTAGGATTCGTTGCATCCGTTAGTAGCAACTGAGAGGGCTAACGATTTTTA
>NW_008711140.1:10540-12133 GCF_000327385.1 Lottia gigantea | reverse complement strand
ATCCGTTATCCGTCGATATTTTTAGTTGATTGTTTTTTTCGTTGATGTTTCTAATGGAATTGTAAACGGAGAAATACTTTAATCCCAGTTCGTACTGTTTATTGCGATCGAGTTCATACTCGTAGTCTAGAGACAATTTGATGTCCGGTTTATTCGAGGTGATAACGAACAATTGTTCTTTATTGGACATTTTTAATGACGTTTATATAGTCTTTTTTAGTGATGATTTCTTTCTCCAAAAGCCGTTTTAATATGGCATTGACTTCGTTGTATTGTCTGTCCGATCGATGACCTTCCTTCATGGCCGCTAATATTATTTCTAATCTATTAAGCAATTCTTTATTGTCGTCGGATAAAAACGTTATGCCTTGTCCAGATGCCACCATATCATCGAATTCGTCTATTTCTTGTATGATTGGTGGATAATCTTCTGCATAATCATCTGATTCCTCTTCCTCAGGAATAACTTTTGTTATATAAAAATCAACTTCTTTCAATCTTCTTGTTTCGGGTCCTGACTTTCTGATCGCATGTAGAAATTTTGAGTATGCTACTAAATCCTTGTAATCGGCAATATCAACATCCTCGCCATTCATTAAATCTATTAACCCTCTCGTTAATGTAAATATAAAGTCTTTTGTGTCCATTTTGAATTGTGGTGAATTTCCACTAAATATTATTCTAAATCCATTAAACAATAAACCTTGATTATCAACGATTGGTGAAATGCTCTTTGGTAAATCTGGGTCAGGGTTTGAAAAAAGACGTTTTATATCATCTAATGTCCTAATTATAACACCATTATATTCAATCGGTTTGGGTTCTATATGAGGTGTGGGTTCTAAAGCTAATTTCTTTTTAATATCCTCTTGAGATTTTAATATGGGTTGAAATAGAGTCTGTAGATTTTCCGTTAATCCGAGTTGTTGTAATCTGTTATTTTCAACTTGGGTCTTTATTTTATTCTTAGCTTAGATATATTCTCTATTTCTTTTTAAAAAATTATTCCAATCCGTCATTTTTAAAAAAATAAAATTAACATATATCGATCATAACTCTTTCTCCCGCAGATTTTGTAGTATTTACAAATACATATCCATGATCATCTGGGTTTCTCCATTGAGCTTTACAAACCTTTTTAAATGTATCTCTATCCATTCCGTGATTTATAGACTGAATGATTTGAGATAAATCTTTATCGTTTAATTCAAATAATAAAAAACAATTTGCATTTTTTCTAATGAACATAGAATCCATCCCGTAAAAAGATTGGGATTGGTATATGCAGTGACAGTTGTGATGACTTCCTTTGGTGAAGAATTTTTGTTGAACAGTTTGATTTCTTTGCGCTACGCAGTCGTCAAACAATATTAAGTTCTTTTGATTGCTATCAATATTAGACAAGTCTAGATCATTAACATTTTTCGTAAGAAAAACTTTTATATCCGTTGGATTGAAAGATGGATTCTTTGATTTAATGAAGTTTTCTATGATATCTTTTATTTCCACTTCTTCTTCGTTTTCCTCGTAATATTGAAATATGTCTTGAACGTCTTTCTTTGGTAAATAGGAATTGATAATACGATTGCTCTG
>NW_008711140.1:8755-10490 GCF_000327385.1 Lottia gigantea | reverse complement strand
AGGGTTGGTATTATTTATATCATTACGATAAAGAAATGGTGGAAGAAGAATGGTATGAAACTACTAGAATGGTTGCGAAACATACCGAAAAAGAAAATATAGAAAAAGTTTATTCGCACACAAATCCTTTTATAAGAAATTTTATCAGACGATCTATTAAAGGAGGAAGAGTTTCGGCAAATAGAAAATCATTTGAAACGAACAAAATGGATGAAATTTGTAACGTATTAAAGGAATATACAGAACTTGAAAGTAATAACATAATTGATTTATTCAAAGAATACAGCGCAAGCACAAAAGACAAAACGGAGGTTCATTCGAGACTTAAAAAAATAGAATGTACTAAGCTAATGGCATTTGATGCTAACGGTTTATACGCTTCCGCCATGTCGGATTTAGACAGTGAATATCCGAGAGCGGAAAGTGGAAGACCGTTTCTACCAGAAGAAAAAAAAGAATTTGTAAAACTCTTCAATAAACAAAAATTCAGACCTAGAACAGCTATTTTAACAGTGTGGTTTGACTATCCCAAAAACCTGTTCTTCCAACCGATACCAGCTAAAGATAAAATCACTTTCACGAATAAAGAAGGTAAAAAGCAAACTGGTAACAAAATCAGGTTCAGAAATGGTTTCTGTCACGACGTTTTAACATCGGTCGATATTCAAGAAATAGTGAAAGCCGGTAGACGAATTATTAGAATATTAGATGGTATAGTTTACGAAGAAAATTTTAAAACTCCACCCTATAGAGGTTATATTTTAATTTTGAGAGATTTAAGAAATAAATATAAACGAGAAGGTAATATCGTGGGTAGTAATTGCATGAAATTATTAGGTAATTCCTTGTATGGTAAATCAATTCAGAAAGACATATTCACAACTAGACATTTATGGAATGAAGCAACTTTACAGGCCAACTTTGATTCACGCGTTAAAACCTATGAGAAAATTAATGATACTCAATATATTGTAGAAACAGAAATTGAAGAAAAAGAGATTACTACCGAAGATAGTAAATCTACACGACTAACACCTAGTCATTTGGGATCATTCGTTTTATCTCACAGTAAAAAAATAATGAACAATTTCATTCACGTCATAAATGGATTTTGTAAACCCGAAATATACTATACCGACACCGATAGTTTGTACATTTCATCCAAAAATTGGAAAAAACTAAACAGAGCTGGTTTGGTCTCCGAAAAAGACTATTGCAAAGGTAAAAACGATTACGGTGACGTAGAATTATATTTGGTTTATATTTAGCACCAAAAGTCAAATACAACATCGTTTTGACTTCTGATGGTGTTTTAAAAGAAAAGAAAACGTTTAAAGGTTATTCTAATGATAAGATAAGTGTAGAAGATTACGTTCAGTTAGCAAGCGGACATGATGTGTCGAACGAATTTAATAAACCATGGGAAAAAAGTTTCACCAATGGAGTAGTTATTCCAAATGATAAACAAACTAAAGTTTTTAATATTTGAATAATGTTAAAAGAAAACCACCAAACAGTGAAGGAATTATGTAACCTTACAACGACAAAGATGAGTATAGTTTTGACGAAAACTATGAATTTGATGATTTCGATTATCTTACTATTCAAGAAGAGAATGAAGATTGTTTTAAATGAAGTTGAATGACAATTTCTTCGTTGCCAAAGTCTATGAACCTGTTTTTACCGTCTTTGATTTCCAGATTTATATCTTTGATCATGAAAGAATTGACTGGTA
>NW_008711140.1:0-3009 GCF_000327385.1 Lottia gigantea | reverse complement strand
AAAAAAGTGATTGTGCATCAAATATGCCTGAAGGATATCCGCCTGGCTCAGAAGATAGTTTTATTATTGCTGTAAATCCATATTTTTTAAAGTCATAAGTGTTGTAATCTATTCCGAATTTATTTCCAGCAAATGGAAGACTAAAATAATATGATTGACTTTTTCCTTGAGATGGTTTTCTAATGTGGTTATATTTTTTTCCTGTTTCAAACTTCATTATTATTAATAGCTATCTGTTTTTAAGAAACAACAGTTTTTATGGATATACAATTCTATTTATTATTGAACACAACAATCATTCATCTGTCCCATTTATGGTTAGAGAAGCCTGGTTAGATGAATCAGTGTATGCTTTGCATTTATAATTTTTGAGTTCATGTATTCTAACTGTTATTTGTTATAATAAATAGTTTTTGTTGTATCTTTTGAGTTGTTAAGTTTTTAGCTGGTATATATAATTTTCTGATCTGTGTGGTTAATAATCACTTAATAACGTTACCTGTATTTGTAATGAAACGTTGTGTTCAATAATAAATAGAAGTCTTAAAACTGTTGTTTCTTAATGTGCTGTGATACTTCTAAATGTCTTACTAGGATTAGTTATCTCACTATCATCAATATTTTGAATTTGCTGTTTAATATTTGTTAGTTCTTTTTGTAATTCAGTTCCAAATTTAGTTAATTCACGTTGCAATTTGTCTTCACTTATACCTGGATTAATATTATCTACTAGTTGTTTAAGATCTATTTTTTGCATTGTAATCTAAATTAGATATTAATGAACTTAAATTTTGTAACTGAGTTTTATCCACTACATTGACTAATTGTGGTTGAATAGCGACTATTTGTTGTTGTATGTCACTATCATCACTAAGTTTAGTTTCTAATGCGGTTAATTTGTCTTCACTTGGATTAATATTGGCTATTAGTTGTTTAAGATCTATTTTTTGCTTTGTAATCTTATCATCTAAATTAGATATTAATGAACTTTAAGTTTGTAACTGAGTTTTATCTACTACATTGACTAATTGTTGTTGAATAAAAAATTTTAAACTTCTTACTACTTGTTGTAATTTGGTATATATGATCTAATTCTTTCAGTTTACTTTCATCAATAAAATTTTTATTATTTTTTTGTCGTTTGAAGAATCTTTTCACATCATTTATTCTTTCTTTTAAATAGTCTTTATCTACTTCAATTAAATGTAATTGATCCATTAAATATTTCTGGTGAACAGCATCATTATCATATTCTGGTAACTTTAAATTAGTTATGGCAAAATTATGCATGTCAATATCACCTGGTAAGGAATCTACAATTTGATCTACAAAGTAAGGTTTTGCTTTATTTATCCATGATGTAGTGTTGGGGTTTTTAGTTTCTAAAGGTAAAGAACCCAATCCAAACTTGTTTGACATTTTCATCAAGTATAATGTCTTCAAACTGGTTTCCTAAACTTAACTGATATAAAACCCAAAGTGAAAGTTGCCCACAAAACTTTTGACCCGGTATTTGTATTTGGAATGTAGAACATTTAATTGGTTGATTAGATTCATTATCTCTTCAGTGGGTTCTAATCCGAAAGAATAAAAAAAAAGTTATTTAAAGAGACTTTGTATAAAGCAGAGTGATGAACTCCGGTTGGTTTGATCTGAAGTATGAATATTTGTTAGAGCATAAAATTTGCCTTTTTTCATTCTTGAAATTATTTATTTCATATCTTATACAATAAAGACTATAACTACTTTTGTGATATGGTTTTTAACGTCTTGTTTTGTTGTCACTATGTGACTCCTTTCTGTGATATTGATAGTTGTTATACTGTTTTAGTTTTTATTATTCTATCGTATTCTGGAGCTATATAGCCGGTTAGGTGCTGATGCTCTCTAATGCATTTCATTTCATTTCATTAAGTTTTACGTAAATATCTAATTAATAACGCTCTCTGGAGATGTTTACCAGCTAAAATAACTAATACAAACAACAGAGCTGAAAATATCCATAAGAGATTAGTCCTAATCCACCATAGTTCTAATCATACTCAATCATTCTTGGAGTTAATTGTGTGAGGTTGGTTGGAATAGTCGGTTTTGTAGGTTCAATAGTCATTTAGGTAGGGTTAATGTTGAGATTGAAGTGGATGGTTGGGTTAGGTAGGCGCCAATTTCTCTTTTCGCTTCGTCTTGTATCTCCGGTTCAAGTTCCTGCAGACACTAACAAGCTTCATGCCATTTAGCCTCTCCCAGGAGACTGGCCCTCCTCCTATTGTGCCAACGGGAGAAATGAAGTTGCTTTGTGTCGCTCTCGTCTTGGACATACTCATACTCGATCGGTTCACGGCTAAGTATCCACTGCGAAGAAAAAATGATTTAAAGTTCAAGGGAGGTAACTGATGATATTATATACTGTTAACAATTAAAGGGAGGGAACTGATCACAAAGTTACAAGGCCCAAAACAATAAGGACATGACATTAAATGAGAAAGCATGTCGAAATAAAAAGTGGAAGTGTCAAAAAGAGTAAGGCTTTGGGCCTGGCTTTCTGAGTTATTGCCATTTGTACAAACTTGTCAAATTCGGCTCGCAGACGCGATAAAGACTGCAGTTTTTATCTAATTTTGATGAAACTGGATATGCATGTATATTTAAATGATCAAGTTAGAAATTGGTAATAATCTGATGAACAGTTTCAGAGTTACTGCCCTTGTGTGTACAGCGATGAGACATTGCTCATGTTTGAATTTGATGATAATTTGATGAACTGTTTCAGGATTTTGCCTTGACTTATAGACTTTAAGATTATTTGATAATTTATTGTTAAGCCACAAAAGATTTTCTTATCATTTGTCTGGCAAGCTATCTTTATTTTTCGTTATGGATTCGTTTGATTCTTATATACCCACACGCAGTATGGTCTGTTTACACTTGGGGAGTGCTCACAGGCTTCCATTCTTGATGGATTCTTTTGATTTGCAATTTGTACTGCTATATAGTACAACTTATGCACAC
>NW_008711139.1:0-1418 GCF_000327385.1 Lottia gigantea | reverse complement strand
ATCCAAATGATTGTAAAGAGGTTTTCTAAACTGTTTATGTGTATGAGGGACACTGGAAGCATCAATTTGAACCATTCCAATTTGATCCAAATGATTGTAAAGAGGTTTTCTAAACTGTTTATGTGTATGAGGGACACTGGAAGCATCAATTTGAACCATTCCAATTTGATCCAAATGATTGTAAAGAGGTTTTCTAAACTGTTTATGTGTATGAGGGACACTGGAAGCATCAATTTGAACCATTCCAATTTGATCCAAATGATTGTAAAGAGGTTTTCTAAACTGTTTATGTGTATGAGGGACACTGGAAGCATCAATTTGAACCATTCCAATTTGATCCAAATGATTGTAAAGAGGTTTTCTAAACTGTTTATGTGTATGAGGGACACTGGAAGCATCAATTTGAACCATTCCAATTTGATCCAAATGATTGTAAAGAGGTTTTCTAAACTGTTTATGTGTATGAGGGACACTGGAAGCATCAATTTGAACCATTCCAATTTGATCCAAATGATTGTAAAGAGGTTTTCTAAACTGTTTATGTGTATGAGGGACACTGGAAGCATCAATTTGAACCATTCCAATTTGATCCAAATGATTGTAAAGAGGTTTTCTAAACTGTTTATGTGTATGAGGGACACTGGAAGCATCAATTTGAACCATTCCAATTGTTAGTGTTAGTTCAGACGTCAGTGAATCTTGCACTAAAACTAAGGGATTTATGACGTCACTATCCAAACCTATAAGCTGCCAATGAAATTTAAGGGCCTTTGCAATATCGACATGATAAAAAGCTTCACCAGCCTCAAATTACAACAAATGCCCTCCTGTTATTAAAAAATTGTGAATTTGGTACATTTTAGTAACTTATAAATAAAGTTTATAATTATGCACAAATCCTGCTTAGAATGTAAGAAACCAAGGACAGGTGATAAAGATATATCGCTGGCCTATTATCAATTTTAGTTCAACTGATAGTGTTGACATAGTCCTACCAATATTTATATTCAAGGTATAAGGTTAGTTTGGTTGTAAATAAAAGATTAAGATTATCAATATGAAGGCCTGTGCCTAACATTTTATCTAAAAGTTATGCATCAGTTATGTTTTATCTGTTTCTTGGTTCAAGCTTGTATTGCAGCAGATATAATATGATTTACTCAAACACAAGATTGAACCGTGTTTCACTAATAGTAATATGCACATAAAAGGATTAGATCTAGTAAATGTTTGAAGTAGCCAGATCAAATTTTTTGTCAAGTTCATTTGGTTTCAGCCATTTTATATCCATTAAACAAGCTTATGACAGTAAAATGAAGGTATAGATCTATTCTTCTTTCTGTCCTGGAATGAGTCATTTTCCAGTCAGTCAGTCAGTAGGCTACATACAATAAACTAACAATATAAAATCATCTATG
>NW_008711138.1:0-1418 GCF_000327385.1 Lottia gigantea | reverse complement strand
TGTTATGTTCGCACCTCCAGTTAATCTATTGCATATCTTATACATGTTATATTGTCATATTATTAATTAATAACATTTTGCAAGAAATTTGGAATAATCCGAACCTGTCCAACCCTAGATTGGCATTCATGTGCCCACCTGTCCTCGCCAATTTTTCCGCATTTATAGATTTATAGAATGCAGAGTTAATTCAGTGTCTCTTTACCAAGCTAAAGACTTATAAGTGTTTTTTATTCAATATTTTTCAGTTTTTACGAGTTTGATTGAGTATTATGTAAAGATTGAAGCCTGTTAATAAATCCAATAATTTGATAACTGGCCGATTAACAAAGAGACTCCGTCAACTCCGTCATTTACGAACCCCGAACAGCCCAGCTGTTACAAAGAGTCCAAAACACAACGAGGACTGTTATTAAAAATAACGGTCTTGGTTGGCGATTCTTGTCATTTTTCTAGCACCCCTGCTAGTTATCACAATTGGTACGTTAGGCTTTATCTTGGGTGCGCAGAATACGAAACTACGTATGGTTCATAGAAACAATTTTGTATTACAAGCAAATACAAAAAATGCTTAATTTTTCTTAATTACTTTATGCATGTAGTCTTAATATTAGATTTGAACGACATATAGAAGCGAGGAGCACATATATATCTAGTCAACGATTTCCTGTTAGTTTTGGTAATATAACTTTAATTATGGTAATAACATTTTCCACTGTTTGGGTATATGGGGACGGGCAATACCATGCAGTTTGCAATGAGAAAAAAGTTCGACAGGACAGCTGCATTTCAATTTCGAACATATGGTGCCTCGGTGTATTGCTCCATCCGATCGACTAAGCGCCATTTCCACGTCAACATTAACATACACCTATAATGTGGAGAAATGTAGCCATCAAATCGCCGTCCAAAGAAAGGCAAGACACATGGAAGATTATGCCACAAGTAAGAAGTCTGTGGCAGATTTTCCATTTTTGTGTAAATTTCATTAATCTTTATATCAACAATGTGCTGATAAACAATGTGTTGATAAACAATGTGTTAAAAAGAATGTGTCGATAAACAATGTGTTGATAAACAATGTGTTAATAAGAATGTGTTTATAAACAATGTGTTTATAAACAATGTGTTAATAAACAGTGTGTTGATAAACAATGTGTTAATAAACAGTGTGCTAATAAGAATGTGTTGATAAACAATGTGTTAATAAGAATGTGTTTATAAACAATGTGTTTATAAACAATGTGTTAATAAACAGTGTGTTTATAAACAATGTGTTAATAAACAGTGTGTTGATAAACAATCTGTTGATAAAAAAATAAATGTATGTTGATAAACAATGTGTTGATAAACAATGTGTCTATAAACAATGTATTGATAAAAAATGTTTTGATAAACAATGTGTTGATAAACAATNG
>NW_008711137.1:0-1420 GCF_000327385.1 Lottia gigantea | reverse complement strand
GGGAAAAATCAAGGACCAGTTGGTTAAAAAGATCCAGCCAACCCAGCTGTAAATGGGTACAGATAATCCAGGAAAGATCAATGCCAAGAGATTTGGTCAAGGACCAGCTGGTAGAAAGGATCCTCATTATTCCAGTCAACCCAGCTGTAAATGGGTACAGATAATCCAGTGAAAGATCAATACCAAGAGGTTTGGTCAAGGATCAGCTGGTAGAAAGGATCTTTGTGAACCTTTACTTTGAAATAGAAAGATAAAATAATTCCTAGTTTGAGATATTTTTAAAGGAATTATGCCATTTCCGTACATTTCTAGTACTTCTGAAGATTATACACGAATATTCAAGACCCAAATCAACCTCCGAAAATGGCGAACCATGGCCTTTTAAAAGAAAAGCCTCTTTTCACTTGCTAACCTTGTCCTTCAGAATGCAAAAATTGTAGAAAAAAAATAGTCGAAATGTTCTCTTTAAATGTATCATAATCTTTGATATATTCTACTTATCAAATGACGTCATGTTTAAGTGCCATCTAATGATGTTCTATAAATAGAAATCTTGAAAAGCTATTAACTATAAAAACTGTCCTATTTTACCGAAAAAATAACACCAAGAAATTAGCACCTTTTCTTCTAATTGTCATTAAATATAGAAAAGTATTGGTAGGCGAGTTTTTGTCTGTAAAACTCTTCAACTGTAAACGAGTCAATTATCAGTAAACGTTTTACTAATTACATTTCATTTCTCAGTGTAAATAATTTACTTGACATACAGTATTAGGTACAATAAATATACTAGTTGACTTGAAAATGTCAATTCGGTATGTCAATTTGATGCGTAAAGTTTGGTATGTCAATTTGATGTGTAAAGATGGTATGTCAATTTGAGTGTAAAGTTTGGCATGTCAATTGGAGTTTAAAGTTTGGTATGTCAATTTGATGTGTAAAGTTTGGTATGTCAATTTGATGTGTAAAGTTTGGTATGTCAATTTGATGTGTAAAGATGGTATGTCAATAGTTTGGCATGTCAATTTGAGTGTAAAGTTTGGTATGTCAATTTGATGTGTCAGTTTGGCATGTCAATTTGATGTGTAAAGTTTGGTATGTCAATTTGATGTGTAAAGTTTGGTATGTCAATTTGAGTGTAAAGTTTGGCATGTCAATTGGAGTTTAAAGTTTGGTATGTCAATTTGATGTGTAAAGTTTGGTATGTCAATTTGATGTGTAAAGTTTGGTATGTCAATTTGATGTGTAAAGATGGTATGTCAATAGTTTGGCATGTCAATTTGAGTGTAAAGTTTGGTATGTCAATTTGATGTGTAAAGTTTGGTATGTCAATTTGATGTGTAAAGTTTGGTATGTCAATTTGATGTGTAAAGATGGTATGTCAATTTGAGTGTAAAGTTTGGTATGTCAATTTGATGTG
>NW_008711136.1:0-1419 GCF_000327385.1 Lottia gigantea | reverse complement strand
GGTGATTGAATAAAGATATTTAATGAATTATGACAGCTAGTTCAAAGACTTATCACTTCTTTCATCTCAGCATATCGTTTTATTCAAATATTGGAGCAGGAATACAAACAGTGGAATGGAATTGGTTCTTACCTTAGTGACGATCTGGCTGTTCGATTTGGGGTTGTGGTTGCCTTGGCTCGGTTTGGTTTCCAGTCAAATCTGAATCGGGAACATAACGTTCCGCTCGTTCAGATAGACTGATCTAAAATCGAGGGTTTTAAATGTTTGTGTTAATGTATTGTTTGAAATTCGTTCTGTGATGTCTTGTCTTGAGTTAATAAATGTGTTTTTGTTTAATTATTTATTACTTTCCATTGAGATCATAGTATCCCGAAAGAACCTGGAACTCCTGGTGTATTGAGACACGACAGGATTGATATTTGGGTTGGGGGTTTTTGGTCTAAAATAACTGCCCCTAGATTACCTCCTGCTACAGAATTTTTGGCGAGCTTGCCAGGATACTGTGAATTTCTCTTAGAGGAAGTGTAGTTTCGGTAGGATATTGTAGTGTTTAATATAGTGTAATAAACATCTTATAGTATGAAAATGATACTCTCGGAATGTTTCATTTACTGATAGCTCTTGTCAAGCTCCCGACCGACTTGGCTGCCATTACAATCATGGGCGTATTACGAGGGCCATCGCCAACGCTTGTCAATGGAACATATAGTGTAGTTGCAGTTGATTTTACTAGAAAATGTTACAGATTTAGTTATAGATACGTTTTAAGTTTCACGACGAGTTTCAAGATGGTATAAAAACAAGGTTTAAGAATATAATAAATGTGATTGAATAAAGATATTTAATGAATTATGACAGCTAGTTCAAAGACTTATCACTTCTTTCATCTCAGCATATCGTTTTATTCAAATATTGGAGCAGGAATACAAACAGTGGAATGAATTTTGTTTCATGTTTGTTATAAAACAAAACTGGCTTGTCACTAGATAGTTAGACAATAAATTATGTTGGTCTGTTCATTTTCTTTTTACAGAACGTGGGCTTCGAAAAATATCTTCCACCACAAAAGATTGTCAGCATTGTTGTTTTGGTGTAAACCCACAAATCAACAATAAAATTAATTATAACAAAATGTAACCTGTGTTGAAAGCTGAATGGAAACAAACGCGCAGACCAGCAGACGTAACAGACTCCTTGTGGGTGATTACACACTAGCTTCAAAATCGATGTCTTGAACATCAGCAAAAAAATATAATTAATATTATCAAAAGTAACAATAGACATTTGAAATATAATTGGAGATTCTAATTTTAATAATGATATTAATATNCACATAATAACATATAATCTGAAAGTTGCTATAGAAACATTTTGATTTGTATGCTATCAATATAATAATTATACTGTATATAATAC
>NW_008711135.1:10782-12085 GCF_000327385.1 Lottia gigantea | reverse complement strand
ATCTTTTTGGAAAAAAAAATCTTTGGTGAAATTGGAGTTTAAAATATGCCAAACTATAAATTTAATTACCAATTTCTAAATTCTTTAAATCCGCAAATCTAGCCTTTTCTGTTTTCTCATCTTTAATATAGACTATATTGGTAACATGTAGAACTGCTGACAATACAGTAAATACCATAGATATTTCCTGAATTAAAAATAAAATGGTTATTTCCCTTGATTAAATTCCAATGTAAATGATATGGGGGATAACAACAAAATAAAAATGTTACTCCATTCTTTAAAAAAATGGTGTCCTCAATGAAATACCAATATATATGGTTCATCAGTACCTTTGCGGGGTCAGCCTCCCGAGACAGGCTGGGCAGACTGACTTAATGGAGGGACAACTCTCTTGGTTGAGATTCAAAATGCAACAGGTTTGTACAGTTTTTCCTCCAAGAAAAATTGGAAAAATAGAACTGATTAGTTGCATTCTGACACATATTTTAGGGCAAAAACGTATAAAAATCATATTTTTGAAGTGGGGATACAACTAAGTGCAAACTCTTTTTCTAGGAGGACAAAAGCCTCCCCTGTACTCCCACTGGCACTGTTTTGTGTGCTCATGTGATATCATTGTGTAATATAATTCACCATCAATGTCATTTTGTTACTTACCCAGTCTGTAAATCCAACTAATTTCATGACATTTAGTTGTTTGTGAAACATTAAACGACTATTTTCTAAATCTCGTGTGCTTTTAAATACAGGGCGATTCCTGTTATCGTTTCGTAATATTCTGTAATATACATTAAAATGATCAAGTTTAACAATTATTGTGTACAGTTTTTCCAGATGAGAGTATGAGGCAATCTATCTTCCTACAATGTTAGATTTAAGCTCTTTTTGGTCTAAATTTAGATTGGACTTCCAATGGAACTAGAACACTATGATGGATTTTGCTTAAGAGGCATGTGCTGCTTACACTTTTGATAAACTTTGCGACTGGGCTGATTTCAAATATTCTTTATCGTATCAATGTATATTTTCTATATTTGATACATATCCACCGTCAAATAATTAATTTAATTTGACACATGTAAGTTTACCAACCAGTTCGTGACTGACACTATGGCTACTTGACCATTGCATTAATTTGTTGTTTACCTGAAATCTTCCGGATGACCTAAGCTATAATTCCTCAACTCGTCCTTGGTCATTCCAGCAAACAAATAGTAAAAAATATGAAAATTTCTTTCACCAGGACCATGTTGTACAACACGACTCTTTTCCAGTAAGTAATCAGTTAATACAGCTGAAA
>NW_008711135.1:7635-10488 GCF_000327385.1 Lottia gigantea | reverse complement strand
TTTGAAATATTGTTCACAAAATTTTGGATCTTTCAAGATCAACGTGCCGGAATGAAATTGTTCGAGATAGCTTTTATACTAAAGAAGTTCTAAAAATTTTTTCCGGACCACTGTTGGCATTGTTTTTTCACTCTACTCTGAAGTGAGCACATCGACAATTAATAATGTGCTAAATTTACAAAAAAGTATACCAACACAAAGAAATATTGTTTCTAACCTCATTTATTTTGACGTCCAAAAATGGATGAATGCTCTCACTCTTATAAGTGACATGGCTTATCATATGCTTCACACTTTCTGTTTTTCCAGATCCCGATTCTCCACTGACAACTATATTTTGACTTTTGTGTGAACTAAGCATGCGAAGATGCGTGTGATCGGCTATCCAGAATATGTGGGGTTTTAAGTTACTGCGGACTGAAACATTGGTGTACTGTTTGTGATCCTATAATACAAAAGGGTAAAAAATTCAATAACATCAGATTGATTTGATATACTTTGGACTGATGTTCTGGATTTTGAGGAATGGTTTGGATGACGATTGATTAGAAGTAGTGATTCTTTATGTTGTTGATAGTCGTGTGGTTTTGTTGTTTGTTTTAGTTTGACCCTCTCAACAAGGCTCAAACTAAAATGACTTAAAATCGTACGACTCGATTTAATCGAATTATATTCCGGTTTTACAAAAAATGTTATAATTGTCCAATCGTTAACAAAAAAAAATCAAAAGACATCAATGATTGTGATTAAAGTGGAATCATTGGAATATTTCAGTCATTAGGTCAATCCAACTCCCCAAGATAAAAAAAATATATCTGATGAAACGGTCAATGGTTCATAGTCGGGAACTATCTGATTCTGGGTTTGTTTTACTTACCGATTTTCCATAGATATCGACAGTTTTAAACGGGTTAATAAACAATAATATGTCACCAATATACGTCTGTAAAATATAAAGAAGACATTTTATTTCGGGGAAGGGAGGGTTTGATGCCTGGTTAACTACGACATTAACATTAACAGTGTCCAAATGGGAACGGACAAAATAGACAATGGGTGAATCGGGTAGGGACATAATGGGAAGCGGCAAAATAGGAATAAATTAAGAGCAGTGAGGGAAGGGGCGCTATGAGATAAACCGTTTAAAACATAACTCAACTCAAAGGCACAAAGCAACTACAACATGATCGAATGTACATGTAGATAAATGTTATAAATAAATAAATAAATATATAATAATATTTTATTCACAAGTTGATTGGGTTTAGGAACAAGCTCTACCTATACATCCAAGTTTTAATCTGAAATTTATTCGTTGAATATGCGGTAACAGTTGTAGGTGCATCCCGATGCGTTTTGTTCGACTTTCAGTTTGAGCACACTTGATAAGCTAGTCTAATACACCTCGGAATGCACCTATTGTTCGTGTCACAGTATCCAGTCGCTGGAAAGGGCTGCCACGTGATTGGTCAAAACAGGGGCCAAGCAAAGGTTAACAGAATTAATTCAAGAAGGACAGTATTAGACCTTACTTTAGGTTACGTACAAAGCTAATAGCAAATAAAACATTCGAAACGAAACTAATAAAATACGAACGATAGTGAGGTCTTATTTTAATAAGACTGTATTTATAGTTACATTAATCAATAATGGAGAGGGATGATATAGGCAAAGCCTGTTCCTCCTTTTCATAATGTATATTTATATAATTGTGAATAAAATATTGATTAAAAAATAAAGTAAATAAATAAAATATTGGACAATATGATTTCAACTAATTCTCCGACTTTTTCCATATATATCTATAATACATCATTTCGAACGGGTAAATAAAATTAAGACTTTTGACAAAACCGTCACCGAAATCGTGTCAATATGAGTTAAACGCTACCCGGGATATGTCAATAAGGTATAGAATGCATACCATACATAATACATAATTACAACAGATCTAGGTAACTTTCTCGCGATTAAATACTTATAGAGAGAATAAATATTGATATAACCTTAATATTATAACATACACCCACTATTAAACTGAAAGTAGTTTCTTTATGTCGAGTAATGTTATTCAAATTGTTGCCAGTCACCTCGAGTCTGTTGATATTAGTTTCGAGTCACAAAAAAGTTCAGAAAAAATATTATTTTACTACGAATTTCAAAATAGTGAAAGTATTTTGATAGCATTTGCGTTAATTTTATTTTGATGAGGCAATATTTTGCTTTGACCATGTTTCATATACTTATATACGTTTCTATTATATAAATTATCTATTTCGCCATACACGAAAAATCTCAATTGCCCAACTCTATGGTATCCCAATGTGGTTTCAAAGTTCTATCCAAATCCAATACGGTAATTCGTCTGATATATAAACTTGCCAGTCACCTCGAGTCTGTTGATATTTAATCGTTAATTTTATTTTGATGAGGATTGAATTTATGATGGTCATCACTGTTGTATTTGCATCAGTCATCACTGGCAATATTTTGCTTTGACCATGTTTCATATACTTATATACGTTTCTATTATATAAATTATCTATTTCGCCATACACGAAAAATCTCAATTGCCCAACTCTATGGTATCCCAATGTGGTTTCAAAGTTCTATCCAAATCCAAAACGGTAATTCGTCTGATATATAAACTTACATAAAATTCATTTTTGATATATCTTTGCTTCAAATTTTCTACTATAGTTTTCTCATCTAATATCGACAGTAAAGCTAAATCATCTGTTTCACTTGGTCTGTTTCCTCTGATATGGAATCTGAAATAGGCAAATGGAACATCATGACATATTGCAAAGTTTAAAGGGTAACAAAGGGTGAAGATAACAGAAAATGCGCAAT
>NW_008711135.1:0-2802 GCF_000327385.1 Lottia gigantea | reverse complement strand
CGTTAATCTCTTCGGGGTTTATCTTGGTTATATGAAACACATATAAAACCTGAAGTTAGTTAATACTGTTCACACTGTTTAGGATCAACAACATGCGGTTTTCATTAGTTCTATATCCCTCCAATGCATTGAGTAAGATAGCTTGCCAGGCAAGATAATATACGTTCACTGGCAGCTTTGATTTTGAATAAAAAAATATTTAGCAGTACAGTAACAATCACCAGTATGAAATATTCAACCTTCAGACATACACTTCTTTTGAACCTTTTGGGGTGATACTGAACAATATTACTAAGTTTTGTCAAAATCCAGCAAAGATCAAGAATTTCAGTATTTATTTCTGATTTTCAACAGAGTTCGTCCTTTGGTGATTACAAATACTCACACCAAGTTTCGTCAAAATCCGTCTTAAATTGCGACCCCTAGTGTTTACGAGCAAAGCAATTAAGGATGGACTAACGGACATGGGCGACGGCACTATACGCTCGTGTGGCACTAAAAAACAGAAATTTAATGACGTAGTTTATGACATGTGATTGTTACTCTAAAAGGAACATTGTATCGCTTTACTAATAACTAGCTGAATAGCCAAATAAACAATTGTTGTTAAAGTAATAAACAAACATTACTACACTTCAAAAGCACCAATCCAACAATAGAATAAACAATTAGTATTTTCCAAAGGCTTTAAATTTCAGTGACCGTGTTCTTATTGATTTTCTTGTTTTGTCTATTCTGTTAACCTGGTCACTCCAAATAATTACAAAATTTCCATGACTATATTTTGCTATCGTATGTAGATCACGATGCAAATTAGAAATTAATATTAATAATTAATAAAATTCGGTTCTCGCAGTTGCAGCCTGATAAAATAGGGCCCATGATTCTTGAGGCTCTCGAAAAAACAAATAGACTTACTACAACAGTAACTATTGAAATATTGTAGACAGTTTGAATCTCAATCTATAACATTCTTCAGATTTCAAAGAGTTTTTCGTCAATTTTAGATGAATGATTTATTACTTATTGCCCTCATTTGGCCCTTGGTGAAAGTAATAGAGAATAGATTTGATCAGATTTTGACATAACTTACCGCAGATCTAATGTGACTTAATTTGAAAACTATCTATTTAAGTAACCTACAATAATACAATATTTTCATTGTCAAAACATTGCGTTGAAAGTTCTTTTTTAATATTGCCCTATGAAGCAAAAAGGGCTGGTGAACGCAACAGAGAGCAGATTGAAATTTGACGAACCTCGACGGCTTGTTTGAGTTTATGGATGAGTTCTCGAAAGATTTCAGTTTTCACAATTGCCCTATTGTCATATGCTTGTATGTTGCATTGGCATTGAAAACTTGATATGCTTGTATGCCACCACGATTTTGGTCACCTGCGATTTTAAAGATTATTTGTTGAGTAGCCCAAGCTAATGCATAATGTTAAAGCTGTTGAACGACCTTATTTTAACCTTGAGTAATATAAAGCTAACATGTTCTCGTGAGGTCTGCATTCAACATGTGTTTGGTAGATTTAGCAACGAAAACAGGTACGAATAACATACCGCAGGTCTGATTTGACTAAATTTGAAAACTATCTATTTAAGTAACTTACAATAATACAATATTTTCATTGTCAAAGTAGCGCTCAATACATCAACTGTGGAGCGATATTTAAGCAATGTATTGAAATATATTTGTTTATATTTCATACCGAAATCATTTTATGGCCGTTAAAGGGAACTCCTTGTCAAGTACGACGAATCTGCTTCTTTGTCGAACATGAATTGCTTTAGGGGTGTTTCGTGATTTTCACCTACATAGTAGTGGTGAGTGTCACGAAGCAGACATGCTAACTCTTTTCGAAACAACAGATGATATTTCTCGTTTGAAGAGTTCAGTACTATAAAATTACAACTTTCGATTTTGCCATGCTTTGACGAGATTTCTTGTAAACGGACGGGCTTTGCGTGTACGGATTTTTTCTTATTATGTGGCAATAAATCTAAACTTATTCTGGATGAATTTCTTGATGCACTTGACCTGTTCCAGGTCAGACAGTTCTACTTTAAAAACTGCAGTAACACAAATTTAACCTCAAAGCATGGCGGTTTGCAATTACGACGTAATTAGAATGCGTTGTGCACAAAATCCACTTAATGTTTGTGTGATATATCGGGGACATAATGTTCGTATATTTTTATATTTGAAAGTATCAAAGGTTGGAGTTGAATGTCACTCTACCATTTACTTTTGTTCATTCTTTTGTCAGATTTTTATGAAAAAATTACATGAGAACACTTAGGTATACAGTTGATCAACAGATTAACCAATGCGATGGACGAACAGAAGTCTTAATATTATTTCTATATGTTAAATCAATGAATAACATATGTGTTAATTCAATATATTGGCTATTAAATGTATTACTGATTTTATCAAATAGATATTGCGACCTTTCATAAACCAACTACATCCCGATTTGTAAGCAAACAATAATCTTTAATATATTTGTTTGAAGTTCTGTTCACTTATTTCTGCTGTAAAACCAAAGGCAAATAGAATCTATTATCGATTTTGTTCAATAAATATATTTACGCGTCTTTGATTGTTTACTCGGGTCACTGTTATGTTACTTTCTTGCACTGACAAATTATCCAAACTCAACTGGGCACTTTCTAAATGTGTCCAGTAAGCCAACAAGTAATTAAACTTTTTACGGAGTTTGAATTTGGTTTGTTGGGTAGAAAGATTACACTTCATGCATGAATCAACAAAAAAGCAAAATTAGACAAACGACA
>NW_008711134.1:0-1420 GCF_000327385.1 Lottia gigantea | reverse complement strand
TTCATACAACTCTGTTTAATACTTTCAAATTCATCTTCAATATCTAATTGCCCTCTCATAGACTGTAACACCCTCCTAGCCTTCTCATCTCTTCCTTCACTAATTAACCAACGTGGAGACTCAGGCATAAACAGAAACCCAATAAACTGCACTAAAGAGGGCACACTTCCTAGACCCAACATATACCTTGAAAATAACAGAAGGGAACAGTTATTGACATGTGACATTGTGACAGTATAAGGTAAAATAATATGTAATATTTTTAGGCATGTCTCAATATGAAAATTAATTATAATGCCTTAATTCATCAAAAGAAAACTATTTTTTTAAACAAAGTTCAGTATTGAATGTTCTGGTGAAGTTTCTCACTGGATGCCGTTATATACTTTTCTTTCTAAATCAATACAGAAAACAGAATCAACTTTATGAAACTTTAACTTTAATGGATGCAAATATTTAGAATTGTTAGAACTATTTTGAAATTGAATCAAGTTGCAGATCTGATTATAAAAAGAGCAATATTTTTGACCATTAACGTTCACATTGTCATTAACTAATTTTTCTAAAAAATGGATGCAAATATTTAGAATTGTTAGAACTATTGAAATTGAATCAAGTTGCAGATCTGATTATAAAAAGAGCAATATTTTTGACCATTAACGTTCACATTGTCATTAACTAATTTTTCTAAAAAATGGATGCAAATATTTAGAATTGTTAGAACTATTTTGAAATTGAATCAAGTTGCAGATCTGATTATAAAAAGAGCAATATTTTTGACCATTAACGTTCACATTGTCATTAACTAATTTTTCTAAAAAATACATAAGGCCTACATAGAGCAGGAAACTGAAGTAAGACAATGTTCTGATCATAATTTCCATCTGACAAAATACAGAGTTAAGATCATGGTCTTTAAAAAAAAAACTCACCTCCAACCATTTTCTGCATCAGAACCAAAAATACCAGATACAACATTAGCAACAAACTGTCCAAAGGCTACCATTGCAATATTGGTGGATACCAACATTCCTCTTGCATAAACTGGGGAACATTCTGCTAAGTACATAGGTATCGTTGTAGAAACCAAACCTATAAGTAAAAAAAATTACTTTATGAACATTTCTCTGATACCAAACAATTAAAGAGTTATTCAGTTTTTATCTCTTGAGAAAAAATTACTACAATTTAAAGCTATAAGTAAAATATGTAATACAGATATAGGTGCCATAGTTGATTTAAGGTTAAATTTAAGAAATGTCCTCTGGCTATTTTCTTGGTCACTTGTTATTATCAGAATTTCACATTCCTAAAAAAAGGCAATTTTGAGAATTTCAGGAATGCACTTCAATTTCCTTAAATTGAATATGTTGTGTTGTAAAAAGGTTTTGATGTTTTAATTTGTATAATGATAATGGAT
>NW_008711133.1:0-1420 GCF_000327385.1 Lottia gigantea | reverse complement strand
GTTAAATTTCAATCAAATAGATTATAACACACAAAAGATATGTGAACGCCATAGAACACAACTGATCTGGCAAATCCCGTTCATTACCTGGTATTAATTAACTATTGTCTGTTGCTATTTTAAGTTTTAATTTGTTTACTGTGTTGATTTACTACAGTAAGATGAGACCATTCCGTCCATTCATTGTAGATATCAACAGTTCAAAAATATATAAACATTGTTTAATATAAGCATTTATTTTGTCTAGAGAAATTTGCCTCGTCTGCTAGACTATTAGGTGCTGTGGGTTCGGATCCTCCTCAAGGTAAGATAGATTATGATTCTTTTGCCAGTGCTTCCGAGAGTGAGCCCGGTGTCGGCTCTCTACCCATAATACCAATTTCGACCAGAATCTTCTTGCACAAATCGCACAGTTGTAGGTTTTGTGTTGATGCATGTCTTAGACGTCAATAAAGAATTAAATAAACAATTTCTTACAATCAGGGCCTTATTCTCGAAAACTTAAATAATTTTAGTAATAATAATAACAACAAAATCTTTATTTTAAAAGGGTAAGAATTAGTCATCTGATTGGTCAATCATTAAAATCGATTACAAATTTTGTTTTGTTATCCAATCAGATTACTATATTTCTTAAAATCCTGATTTTATTTTAGTAAAGTTTTGGAGAATGAAGCCTCTGCTGATTATTCTAAAACTCTGATTTATTTTATGTTTGATTTCATCAAATTGCCAAGGTCCAGAATATGACCTTAAAGGGATTGTAGATAAGTTTTAAAAACACGTGTATTCGGGACACTGATAGCATCAATTTACTCCATTCCAATTTTCAGTCAGACGTCTGTGGTTCCTGCGATTCCACTGAAACTAAGTGTTTGATAACGTCACTAATTGTGAAGGAATTATGTGATACAAGCATATTTTATGATTAGTGACGTAACGTACTTTTAGTGGAATTTTAAGAACCACAGACGTCTGGAATGGAATGGTAAAATTGATGCTATATATCAGTGTTCCCTATGGCCTACCCGTTGATTGTTTTTTTTTAGAAAAAACATCTTTACAATTTCTTTTATAGAATATTTCTATATTACAATCAGGCTAGAATGGTGATTAACTTCAGATTAAACGATCTACAATATAGTTATAGAAACACAGAAATCAATAAACAATAACGATTAATCTAAACTAAGGTACCTGTCACACTGGAATATTCTAGAAATTACAACTATAGACTATGACAGTGTGAGGAATCGTAAGCGGATTGGATTCAGACCCGTGGCCCTGTAGCCAGGCTTGATTGTTCGGAGGACCAAGTAATATAGCTGGCCCCCTCTAACAATTGTCATTGCTATATAAAGGTAATCCTACTGTACATCCCATAGTCTTTATTCCAAATGCCCCCCCCCCCCCCCCCCCC
>NW_008711132.1:0-1419 GCF_000327385.1 Lottia gigantea | reverse complement strand
CGCATGCATATGATAAACTTATCAACTTGTAATTATTCATATTCAAACAATTTCCAACTTTAAGCATAGTTAGTTATATGAACAATGTAATTTCTATTAATAAAAGACTCCAATACCAGCAATAGTTGTTTATTTAATCTTCAATTAATCTTTTTAATTCATTTACTTTACTTCAATTATTTTACTTAATCAGCCTGTATGTTATTTTAAGAATTATATACCTCTTATTGTACCTGTTAAAATTTAATGTAATGTATCAATAAACTATTTATCTCTTGTGTGTTCTTAATAATAAGCATTAATGTATATATAGTTTGCCCATCACTTCTTCTCATTATGTGCCTGAGGACGACGGGGGAAACACGTCGAAACGTTGCATAAAACTTTAACCAGTGATTGTTGTTCCATAAAGCTGTGTCTATATATCGTACTCACAATTGCTAAATGCCATTCAAAGACTTTAATGAGAACTTAGTTTTATCTAATTCAAATTGCACAAATCTCTTTTGACATCAAGCTCTCTCAAACTCAGGTGAAAATATAGGCACTATCTCAAACTGTAGCTTGCAGCTAAATATGGCAAATAGGAATGGTGGAATAAAATATATGAATATAAAATGACCTATTTTTAAAATAAGGACATTTAATTTATCTTACTTGAATTTCTTTAATTTATCTTTCATAAAATCACAGTGTTGTTTGGTTTCTATGACAGTATGATGTATATTCTGCCAGGACTCTTGTTGATCTAATAAACAACTCTCTGTTACTGAACGTAACTGTTTCTCTTGTTGTATCTGGGCTTTAAGTTTATCAACATTATTATAGGCCTAAATAGAAAAATTGTTGAAGATATTTTAATTATCAGCCATGAAAATATGCATTTCATGACATACAATAGGTTATTTGCAGGTTATATGTTAACCAGGCCACGTATTCTTGAAACAAGCTTAAATAGTCATAGAATCAATGTTAGCAGATCGTGTGGCCAGAAGAACTATTAAATGTAAATACATTATAATTGTCATTTTAGGCAAAGACTTTTCCCGGATATATTAACAACAAAAAACTAACAATATCAAGATTTGTATTAATTCAGAAAAATGCAATCTAATCCTCACTTCAAGAATAGATCAACCAAATAATATTTCATACCTGACTCAGTTGTATAGCCATTTCTTGCATTTCACCCTCTAACCTGTCAGCATACACTCTCTCAGGACCAGTTGAAGAAACAGGAGCATTACTGTGCCATCTAGCTATAGCATTAGTCATCTTTTTTCTTGGTCCAAATAACCTGAAAGGATTTTAGTCTCAGTTTACACACTGTTAGTATCAATTTCCCAAGCAGATATTACTGATAAATTTTAGATTTCAGTCTAACCAGATGTCGGATTTTCATTTCAATTAGTAGTATGA
>NW_008711131.1:0-1419 GCF_000327385.1 Lottia gigantea | reverse complement strand
CCATCAGCCTTCATTCGGGTTGTAAATAAGGACTATTATTACCATCATACTAAAGACAGAAGTCTCTGAACTGTTCTACAAGAGGTCAGTGTTCAAAAATCTGTACAAGGAAAACAATTCTAGAAGCCAAAAATCTCATTCAAAGCACCAGTGGCGTTTTCGTCCGAGAGGGGGGGGCGAAATATCTGAGATTGCCTGAATTTCCATCCTAGTTATGAGATTTTACTCGAAAAAATTGCTTTCGGAGCTGTGAGGGAGCGGCTGACCCCTCTCCCCCTCTCTTTGGCTCCGTCACTGCAAAGCATGACAAAATGTTTCCTTAATCTCCTCTTTCTACAAACCAATTCCCAGCTTGTCTGACAACAACTAAATATTTCCATTTTGTCTGAACTCCAGTGTGAATTCCTTCACAACTAGTCACTAATACAAGTTGAAATTAAACAAATATTCCTACTCAATCCATCTTTTTACCTCAATAGAACTATAAATCCTTCAGTAAACATGGCCTGTTTAACACTGCCCTGTCAGAAACTGAAACTATTTCTCAGGGCTGTTGATCTGGTGGTATTTGTCAGTCGTGTTTGTTTGAACCCTAAAATTTAGACTGATGTAAAATTTGAATATTCAAGTGCGATAAAAACTTAAGTTTCAAAACTCTCAGAAGTTCTGAGTCAGAAGTATCTCAGAAAGTCAGAAAACCAGGTAACAATTCTATGCCATATCTGGTCATGGAATTTTTACAGTAATTCACCATGTTGTGCTGACCACAGAGGTAAATCTGAAAGTGTGTAGCCAGTCAATAACTATTCTGTACCTTATTTAGTTAATAAAATGAAACCAGATCAACCAGCTAGAGGTAATCTAGAACAATTACAGGTGAGAATCGTCAAATAGCAAATTATTATTCTAACGAGTTGATATCCGAATATATACTACACCTTATTGGTACAAAGATAGAAGTAAATACAAAGACATCTGACACAATTATAGGCACATCAAATACCACTTGAAGAGATTTTATGCATTTTACCCCTTGTTTCCTGTGGTGTAACATGTCCAGTCTTGACGGTATATGACCATACAATGATAATAAATCCCAGTGTCTTATATCTATTCTTCAAGTTAATTAAATTTCATACAGCCGTGGGAAGGTTACTACAGTATTTTCTTAAGTGGTGGATATTGTTGACTCTGGTTTTAATAAAACTCAAAACTATTCTTACTGTGAATTTACTACAATATAGATTACCAGCATGCTCACTCTTCAACTGACCAATTTGTTTCACAAATCATATCACACTTATCTTACTCAAGCTATCTTAAAAACCTTCCTTCTGTGCATTTACTATGCAATTACTATGTTGGAAGAGAAATTCTCACTCAGACCATTCTACATTGGGTTTGTCAATTCAGCATCAA
>NW_008711130.1:0-1421 GCF_000327385.1 Lottia gigantea | reverse complement strand
AGACACACTGATAATTACTCTTTTGTGTCCAGAGGCGACGACGGTCGCTTTGTGGAATGTTTGCTTAAAATTAATGATATTTCCTTTAGTTTGGTGTGTATTTATGCACCAAATATTTTAAGTGAGAGAAGGTGTTTCTTGGAGCATATTTCGAAACGAATTGCAGAGTTAGAAAATGTTCTGGTGTGTGGTGACTTTAATGACGTCATTGACCCTTTTGTGGACCGATCATCTAACATGTCATGTTTTGGTCAGCAATCTCATTTACTTTCTGATTTTGTTGCTCTGAACTCTCTCTGTGATGTTTGGAGGCGTAAAAACCCTGATAAAAATGGTTTTACGCGTCAACAACTTACTAAAGGTATTTTTAAACAATCTCGATTAGATTATATTTTTATTTCAACAACGTTACTGGCATATACCACTTATTGTTTTATCTCTCATACAAGTTTTAGCGATCACAGTTTTGTGACACTCTTATTAAATTTTGACCAGTGTGAAAGAGGCCCTGATTTTTGGGTTTTCAATAACAAATACCTGAAAGATTTTGAATACAACTGTTTGATTAAATCTTTAGTGAAGGACTCATTAATCTGTCCCTTGTATTCAAATGAAATATTAATCTATTGGGATAATCTTAAGTATCGTTTAAAGCAGGCAAGTATACGGTTTGCTGAAAAACAGCGAAGAAAGGCAAAAGATGAATTTTGGCAAATTCAGACAAGTTTGAATTTTCATTATACTCGTGTTGCTAAATGTGATACTTATGATTATTCGCTTATCAAGGAATATGAAGACAAATTAGCTTCTTATGAGAAATATGTGTGTGACGGTGCTATTTTGAGAAGCAAATCTTTCTTTGCATTAGAGTCCGATAAATGCACCAAATATTTTCTAAATCTTGAAAAGTCTAAACAAGAATCCAATGCTATCAGAAGTCTCACCAAAGGTGATGGTTCTCTTGTTACGACTACTCAAGATATTATACAAGAATCTGTGGATTTTTACTCAAACCTCTATCACTATGAAGAGGTAGATGAAAATAATCAACATGTTCTTTTTAATCTAATTGAAAATCGCCTTGATGAATCTGATTCTGCTTCATGTGATGTTAATATTCCTATGAATGAACTTTTTAATTCCTTATGTGGAATGAAACATGGAAAGTCCCCAGGACCTGATGGTCTTACTGTTGAATTTTGGATTCACTTTTGGGAAGTCTTAGGGCCAATATATGTTAAAGTTGTTGATGAAATCCAGAAAGCAGGTGAATTAAGCAGATCCATGAAAAGGGGGGTTGTCTCCTTGTTTTACAAGAATAGGGGAGACAAAAGTCTTTTGAAAAACTGGAGGCCCATCAGCTTGTTGAATGTTGATTATAAGATCTTTTCTCGTTGTTTAGCATTACGTCTGAAAACTGT